>NW_024080633.1:3715614-3993253 GCF_003009895.1 Hyaena hyaena
AAGCCGCCCAGGCGCCCCATAGTCTTGCCTAGTTCTTTGCTGCCTGCTCTGAACAGGCTCAGGACAAGTGTTTAGTGAATTAGCTAGCAAAAAAATGTGTTGGTATAATGATTGTTTTGATTTGTATTTCCCCCAAAGGGCAGGACAAGGATTTGGGTGCAAGTGGTTTACTTGGGACAAAACTTCGGGAAAAGCCAGGAAGGAAGTGGGAGAGTGACACAGAGAAGGGACAGAAATGGGAAAGGATGGATTTTCATGCCTGTTACCATTATGGACAACCCGGGCTCCCGCAAGGGAACACTGGGCCCAGAGTAGAATCGCCATGGGGCCATCCACACTCCAGCCCGAGACAGAGTAGGTCTCCACCTCCTACCAAAACACATGAGTTGTGGGTTGAGGGCTATGAATTCTGGAACACTCCCAGCTTCCTTCAAAACAGGCAGACTGGGTTTGAGAGGCCAGTGACAGCAGGGTGTGCCTCCAAGTGCGACTTTCAAGGGCATGGATGACAGCGACCTTGATTGTTGAAACAAAACTCAGGGCACACAGCCCAGCACTGAAAGTCAAGGCCACTCCCTCAAGAGTGTATGAACCATGCCGCAAACACACGCACATGACACATGCATGATACGTTGCGGGGCGTACACACACTACAACCATAGAAGCTAACTTTTCTGCTTCCTTCCCAAATGACATCTTGAACAAAGCCTGACCAAGTAAAATAAAGCCACTGTGGTCATCACTAACAAGTGAGAGGCCCAGCAACGCCTGGTTAAATGCTACTCCTAGAGTATCCCTTCAAACATTCTGGGGTACCACAACATGGCCTGGAGAAGGCTCTGGCTTGGGATCCAACACGATTCTGAAATAACCAATATCACATTAACAAGGTTTATGCTGCAAATCACTCTGTACAAAATGCTATTAAAAGTCAGTGATGAGTGAAAATAGCCTTCAAAATTCCACGTCAACATTCAAACTCTAGATTGAGTTTCTCCTCTCCAGTTTCATTCAAATAATTATCTTCCCTGGATTAAATGATATTTTTTAATTTGATTGCATCCCATAGCCATTGGTTTATTTTATCTGGATAAGGGAGAAAGGTATCTTAATTTCTCACAATAAGAGCTCTTGTGAAGGCTGGCACTTCAGTGACAGGGCAGTAATCAAAACTGAATTCTATACAAGAGGTAAATTATATTGCCTTCTAAATTAATTTGCAAATGGTCACAATCCTAATAAAATGCAGGTGAGATTGTGATTTCCCTTTTGCAAAAGTCTAGGTGCTCAAAAACCAGAGGCAGACTCGCTGAGGAGCTTGGGATCAGCTGCAGGTCACGTACCAGAAAGCTGAGGTCGGCCCCAGATATGCGGGGCAAAGTGTGGCCCTGCGGCGTGGCAAATGTGAAGGCAGTGTGCCTCGGATTCTTGTCGTCGGTCTCCTTATGCTCTGTGGCTGCCCTGAGATGACAGGATCAGGCCCCAGAAACCAGAATGAGGACAGACCTCCTCCAGGACACAGCTCTGCACTATTGCAAGTCCTCTGGCCCCTTCTTGAGGAAGGCCTTTGAGGCTGGTCCCACCCCCACTAAATTGTTTGATTTTATTCTGAATGTCTGCAGCTCAGATTTCCCTGTGAAACCCACCCTGGTTGATGGCTAAGTCTCCTACCAGACTGAGCTGCTGGAAAGCAAGGACCTGGTGGGTGTGGACTCCTTTCCTGCAGCTGCCCTAACAAATTACCACTCACTCAGTGTCTTAAAGCAACACGGATCCATCATCTTACAGTTGAGGAGGTCAGAGGAGAACCCATTCCCTGGTCCTTCTCACCTTTAGAGGCGGCCTGCTTTCCCTGGGCTCGTGAGCCCCATCGCTCCAACCTCTGCTTCATCTCTCATCTCTTCTTCCTTGACCTTCTCGCCTCCCTCTTGTACGTGCCCTTGTCCATAGGATAATCTAGAGCCACCTTCTCATTTCAAGATTCTTAATCACATCAGCAAAGTCCCTTCTGCCACGGGAGGTAGCATCGTCACAGTTCTGGGAATTAGGATGAGGATGTCTTTGCAGGGGCGTTATTCTGCCCACCACGGTGGTAATCACCCCTGTGTCTTAAGCACCTGGCCTAGAAAAGCCACATCCAGGTAACGCGGAGTTACAGTGAAATGGCAACAAAGTGAGGGAATTCAGAGTTTGTGCTTCGAGTGTGAAATCAGGCCAGCTTGGCCACGAATCCTGGCTCTGCGGTGTTAGCCACACAAGCTTCCCGAACCTCTCTGAACATTAGCTTCTTTGCCAGTATCATACTTACCGGGACCCACGTCGCATAGTTACAATAAATCAGGTAATGCCTGTTGAGAGTTTTGCTAGAGCCAGTCATACTTGCTCAGTCAGCTCTCACCAAGACAGAGGGAACAGGGCCAGCAAACGTTTTCTGTAAGAGGCCAAAAGGTACATAGTTTCAGCTCTGAAGGCTCTATGGCCTCTGTCACTACTCTGCCTTTAGAGCACAGAAACCCACATAGGTGACACAGGAATGAATGAAGAAGACTGTGCCCCAATAAAACTTTACTTATGGACGGGGGCGCCTGGGTGGCTTAGTCGGTTAAGCGTCCGACTTTCGCTTAGGTCATGATCTCGCGGTTCGTGGGTTCGAGCCCCACGTCGGGCTCTGTGCCGACTGCCAGCTCAGAGCCTGGAGCCTGTTTCAGTCTGTGACTCCCTCTCTCTCTGACCCTCCCCTGCTCACGCTCTCTCTCTCTCTAGAAATAAATAAAAAAAACCTTAAAAAAATTTAAAAAACCAAAAACTTTACTTATGGACAGTTCAAATTTGAACTTCACTAGTTTTTCCACACACGTCATGAAACATTTTTCTTTCAATTTTTTTCCCCAACCACTTAAAAATGTAAAAGCATTCCTAGCTCATGGGTCATTAAAAACAAAAACAAAAAAAAAACAGGTAGCACAATGAATTTGACCTATAGGTTATTAATCCCTGAACTAGATGATCTCCAAATTCCCTTCCAACTAAAAGTCTCTGATGCAATTAACTATAAAATAATGTTGGGGTTGGGGGGAAGGGCTGAGACAGTCAAACCCAAGTCCAAATCCAAATTTCACTTTGATGGCTGGTTACCTCCCGTAACTGATTTAACTTCTCTCAGTATGTTTCTCATCCAAATGAGAAAGACAAACCTCTACCGAAATTCTGAAGATTGATGCAAGCAAATCACACAACACAGTGTCCAACTTGGCCTCTGTCACATAGTAGGTACTCACTAAATACTAGTTTTCAACCACTTGGAAGAAGGATGTTTCCTCTGCTTTTTTAAAACGCAATTTCCAATAACAAGATGGAAATGCCAGAGAAGGCATTCTCCCTTCTTAATAGCATGTCAGGCCCAGTGATTTACCCAGAGTCACGATGAGTAAGGAACAGCAGTGACTCTACGTGATTTTGTAAACTACGCTCGCCTGGCCAATACTGGGCTTCAGAGGGGGACAGTACACACGCTGCCGAATCCTTCAGATACTTCCCTTCTGACTGGAGGCTGAGGTTTAAAGAGAGGTCCTTGGGCTGAGTCCAAGTTTAACTGAAGCTGAATTGAGCATTAGAAATTTCTCAGCTCCGGGAGAGTAAAAGCAGAAAGAAGGCAGTGAGTCCCACCTTGTGCATCCTAGCCAATCTCCCCCATCCCCACCCAGCCAATCCTTCTCCCGGCAACACCCACGGCAGCGAACGGAAGCACGCGGTGATAAAACACCAGCTAAGCGCTTACATCATTTTACAATCAAACATCTCCAAATCTGTTTATCTGATCAGCCCCAAATTCTGTCAGAGCGTTGACATGTGCATTTCTAAATAATTTCAGGATGTCAACCTGAATAGACCCGCAGAATCGGAAAGTTAATTATCTTTGACAACTTTGCCAGCTAATTTCCTATTTATATGTACCAAACCGGGGGCCTCTTTCATCCCCTCTTGTCACAAAGGATTTATCAATCAAATCAAGGCCTAAAATTGTCTGTCAAGGCATTCCGGCTTCCCAAAGGGGCATTTATCTGTTTGAAATCTCGCAGACTATCCAACGGCAGTGAAGTTGACATGAAACAGAAGAGGAGCCGCTTCCTTTCTGGGTGAGGCCCCGGCAGCAGAGGGCCCGCTGGCCAGCCCCGCTCCCCTCCCCAGGGCGGCACCCCCACCGTCCCTTCCTCCTCCTGTCTTTATCTGGCTGCACTTGTCATGCCCCGATTTCCAAAAACGACACTGGCTTGACCTCTGGATTTCAGCTGACGCGCCCCACCGAACACCAGGCCTGGCCTGCCCCAGCCGCTGCGCCGAGCGCCAGAATGGTGCTGCCGGGGAGAGCCACTGGCCGGCGCTGACAGGTAGTTTGATGGTGGCGAGAGGGGCTCCTGTTGTCACTCCTTCGCTCTGACAGGCAGTCGTGTTTAACTTTAATGGCCATTTCCGCTGCCTCGTTCCCTGAAGCTTGGCCTCTGCTTTAAGCTTGCAGCCGCGGTCGCAGCTGGCCGTGGGGCGGCGCGGGGGCCAGGAGCGCCTGCCCGTGATGCTGTCATCGGTTCCTCATGGGAAACCGCGGCTGCGAGGAGGTGGCGGGGATAGAGCCGGGATAGTAAGGCTGGCCTGGACCTGTGCCCGGCAGAGGCGCGGATGGAGGACCGTTTCCATCCTTTGTTCACCTATTCTGTCCTTTTTCACCCAACATGCTCTCTGAGCTGCGTGCCATGTACAGGGAGCCCTGCCTTTCAGGAACTCCCTGTTTCATAGATGACATTCATTCATTTCTCCGATGTAACTAAAGTATGTCAAGTACCTTCTGTGTGCAAGGTATTGATAATCTAAGCACCTAGAAGACATCAGCGAAAAAAATAAGGTGGGGAAAAAAAGGCCTGTTCTCACAGAGCTTAATATTCAATTACAGGGGTCAGCAAACTGAGGCTAGCAGACAAAATCCATGCCCCCTCCATCTGTTTTTGTAAATAAAGTTTTATTGGAATACGGCCATAGCCATTTGTGTATTGTCTCTGGTCCCTTTTGTGCTACAATAACAGGGCTGAGTAGTTATAACAGAGGCCATGTGTCCCTCAAAGTGTAAAGCATTCCCTGTCTGGCCCTTTACAGGAAACATTTGCTGGCAAATAAAAGTAATTTTAATACAAGAGACATGGAAATAGAAATACATGGTCCATCTCTATCTAGAAATACCCAGTCAAGGGCACCTGGGTGGCTCAATTGGTTAAGCGTCCAACTTTGGTTCAGGTCATGGTCTCATGGTTCATGAATTTGAGCCCCACACTGGACTCTCTACTATCAGCACAGAGCCTGCTTCAGATCCTCTGTCCCTCCGCGCTCCCTCGCTCTCTCTCTGCCCCTCCCCCATCGGTGTTTTCGCTCTGTCAAAATAAATAAACTTAAATAAATAAAAAAAGTAATACACAGAGTCCAGAGGGAAGCTACAGAGCAACTTAGAAGATAGGTCTTATTCACTGTTGTTGATACAATGCCTGAGACGCAGCTTGGCACAGGATAGGCACTCACTAAAAAGTTCTCATTGGCTGGATCAAGGGAAGAATAGATGTTCTGATGGGTAGGGACTGGGAAGATGGAAAGGCACCAGAAGGTTTGATGAAGGAGGTAATAAGCTGGATTTTGAAGAAAAAAAGTATTTGCCATGAGAGGAGGAGGGTAAAAGTTTCCTGGAAGGAGGAAATCAACTTGTAATATCTGCTATCCAACCACAGGACAGGAAATGCATTGAGAGAACAAGAAGCTGACAGAACACAGTAGCCTGAGTAGTGGGTCAAAAAGAAGAACATCAGGAGACTGGGGGGAAGTGATACCATGTGAAGACTTGTCTGCATAATCTTATGGACAACAGACAGCAAGCTGGGAATCCTCAGGCCCAGGCTAGTCGGGCCCCTCTCCTGGCTCCATGCCTTAGGGACCCCACACTTTGGAGTACCTTCCTTGAAACAAACTTTGGTCTTCATTTCTCTGTTTTGGGGTACTCTTAGTCTTTACCCCGTATGTGGAGTCAAACACATGTCCCCAACAACTCCAGAATTCCTATGTATAAGGTCACCCCAAGGCCCCCATGGCCAGCTCCTAGTTATAGGAGTATGACCTGACAAGGTCACGCTGCACGAGACAGAGATACTCTTTGCACCAATGCACTTTCACTTCTCTGTTCATAGGCCCTTTGTCTGTCCTCCCTAAAGCATTCCACTGGGTGAATCGCAGAGTTCCATCAACATCAAAATAAATCACACGCCAAGCACGCAGTGATTATATCCTCAAGATTTCAGAAGAAGACACTGTTGGGAGATGTGTTATTCTATGTGGACACAAAAACATTCTGAATGGCAGATTTAACATGACCAGGAAATGAATCGTCGTTCCCATCTTCCTATATTTGTGGTTGCCATCAACAAAGCACAACCTTTGCAAGAATCACTGGAGGCTAGTAGTATCCACAGACAGCATGAGGAAGGATGTGTCACCATGAGTGACGAGGGAACCAGCACTAAATAAATGCTAGTGGGCACTGCAAACACAAGAATAATGGTATTGTTTGAATATAAACAGGTTACAAAAAGCCATGGCATTACGAGCAATGGCAGCTCCTGGTAGAAGATACGAAATTCACCAGGAATGGCACACTAACAGTAAAGAGCACACAGAAGGACCCCCAGACCGGAGTTAATGGTGCCTGGACTCCTTGCATGCAACACCTGGTCAATAAATAAATTTATGTTTTCTGCACACTCTTCTGTATCTTCATCAGTAGATCAGCATCCTTTATATCGGCCCATGAATTTTGAATACATTTTATAATCAAATTGCTTATATAGACAAGGAACCCCCCAAATTTTCCCAGTGTCCCACATACCCAACAAGGGGTCCTAAAGGCACAAGGTGCTCATTTCTGTCTCAGGAAAGTATTATGTTTAGAAAAGAAGTCAAAAATTAAAGAGCAACAAATGACTTGGAAGAGGACATTTCCTTTGAAGGACACCTAATACGGCCCAGAAACTTGTCTTGAACCCTCTTTTTTCCTCCTGACATTCACCTTCCATGCTCTCTGGAGACTTCCATTTAATAAAACTGCCCCACAAAGCCTCCTCCCTCTCTGTGGCCTGCTCAGTTTTTACTTTCTTTCCTCCTGGCCATGTCAGGTGTCCGTGCAGCTCAGGGTGACCTTCTCATTCTTCTCAAGACCCAGTCATCTGTACTTGACTCATTACCTGATCCTGCATCTCAAAATGCTAGAAATATTCTGGCATGAGCAACCTCTCTCTGCTTCCAACCACAGCTTCCTCTGTGGTGGACTTTTGGGGAGAGGGTGCCAATGAGCACATTCATCTCACTAAGGTCATACATATCATCTTTGTCAGGCTGTTTCTGGATTTTCCCCAAAAGGCAGAGGAGTGGAATAAGGATGAAAATACAGACTGTGGTCCCAGCCAGAACAGTGCCTTCCAATTGCAAAAGACTTGAGTGGCGGATAAAAATCATGCAAGAGGCTGCGTCAAGGAGATCCTGAAATTAAACAAGAGGCTGCGTGTCCATTATCAAAGCTGAGGCCGCATGTGGCAGAAAGGATGATCGGGGATGCAGGGCACTGATGACACAATCTCTTATTTGTTCCATCTTGACTCATTGGTGCCTGACCTTTACATATAACAATCAATCTATGGAGTTAATATGGGTAAAAACTCATATTCAAATAGTGGATGGACAGAGGCAAGCCAAACCCCCTCTCATACTGCCTCTTGTAGCCAATTTCATATAAAGTACTTAAGTGTGTGTGTGTGTGTGTGTGTGATGTTGATATCCTGGAAAAGAAGTATAAGTCTCCAGAAAACAAGGATATAATAAGGAAATGCCATTTTTTAATTTAAATGTTTTTTGAAATGAATAGGTTTTATATTTCTGGAGCATTCTTAGGTTTGCAGAAAGTGAGGTAAGTTCCTATATATTCTCTCTTCCTCCCCCGTTAACCCCAGCTGGCCCTGTATTAACACTGTGCATCACTTGATACATTTGTCACAACTGATGGACCAACATGGACACACTCTCATTAACCACAGTCTGCAGTTTACAGCAGAGCTCGTTCTTGGTGCTGTACTTTCTATGAGTTTTGAGATGCTTTGTTTTAGGTGGATTCCTGCCCCGTAGGAATCATTAAAACTTTCTTTAAGACACGAAAACATTATCAAAGGATATATAGCTGCCAGGATATAGAACTCCAATCAATTTGGTCCAATTACACATTTGGTGCAGGGCGTTTATTGTGTACCAGGAACCAGGCCCTAAGGACACAGTAGTGAGAAAGAGAGAAACGATCTTTTCCCTCATAAAACCTAGAGTTTAAGAGAGAAGATGAAGATTCAATAAGTGATGACAAGTAGGCGCCCCTTCCAAAGGGCACATGCAGAAGCCACAATTATGTACACGAAGGGGACATTTGTCAAAGCTAGGCTTTGTCTAAGCTAGAAGCTGGCTCACGCCGCCACTACTAGCTCTGCAGGTCCCCGGTGTCTGGGAGTCCCAGATCAGGAGCCCTCGGTGGGTCCCGCACCACTCAGGCCCGTGGTGGTTCCCAGAGCTGCCCCCGGGCACACCCCCCGCTCTGTGGGAGTGAAAAATTCAGTGCCTCGCCTCTATGACCTCCTTGTGTGTGGCCATGCCGAGTTGGCCGGTTCATGCCAGCTTTATCTCAGCAGTGAATTTCCTGAGCTTCAAGGCCTGGCCGAAGTATGAGGAACACTCTGACACCGTCTGCCTTGTGTGCTGGCTTCCCGGGGCTGCTGGGACAAAGGACCACAAACTGGGTGGCTCAAAACAACAGAAATTTATTCTCCGTCTGGAGGCTCCAATTCTGATGCTGAGGTATCAGCAAAGCCGCATGCTCTTTCTGAAGCCTCTAGGAGAGAATCCGTCCCATACCTGTGTCCCAGCTTCTGGTTGCTTCTGGCAATCCTTGGCATTCCTTGGCCTGTAGACACGGCATCCCAATCTCTGCCTCCATCTCTGTGTGCGACTTTGTCTCTACAGGCAAATTCCCTCTTTCCACAAAGACACCAATCATTGGATTTTGGGCCCATCTTCAACATCTTAACTTGATTGCATCTACCAAGACCCAATTTCCAAACAAGACCACATTCACAGGTACTGGGGCTGAGGACCTGAGTATCTTTTACAGGAACAGGAGGAACCCCACAACACTTTCAATTCCCAAAGTTGGCCCACAACTGATGCCTGTCAGAATGAAGATAAGTGGGAGCACAGCTGGGGCCAGAAGAGACAGACCCACAAGTCAGATGAGGCCTCTGCCTTCAGGACTGTAAGCAGGCACTGTACTGTCCATTATGTGTTCATCCCAAAACATGTGTTCTAAGTACCTAAATCGCCCATACTGTTCAAGGCACTGGAGACAGAGCCTTCATAGAGGCTCATATTCTGGTTAAAAAAAATGAAAGGAGACTGGCAAGAAACAAATAAGTGGAAAGAAGAGGAAGCACTGTGGCAGGCACAGAGTGAAGGCGAGGGCATCAGCAGAGTGAGCAAGTGACTCTTGGAAGGTGGCTCTTGCTGGGGACAGCGGAGACCATGAGTGCAGAAGGGGAGAGGAAGCAGAGTTTCTCTGGCATGGAAATGGCTAGCCTGTGGCCAGGTACAGAGCTGAAGATTGGGTGACAGTGGTCAACGTGCAGGAAAGAGAGGGTGTTCCTGCTGGCTGAAGACCCCGGGGACGGGCATGGCCGGTGCTGAGGAAGACCAGATAGGGGAGAGGACAGTGGACTGGGGCGCTAGTGGATAGATGAGAGTAGGAACACACACCTCAGTCCACCGTGCCTGGGTGGCTTAGTCGGTTAAATGTATGACTTAGTTTTGGTTCAGGTCATGATCTCACATTTCATGGGTTCGAGTCCCGAGTTGAGCTCTGCGCTGACAGTGCGGAGCCAGCTTGGGATTCTCTCTTTCTCTCTCTCTCTCTCTCTCTCTCTCTCTGCCCCTCCTGCATGCACCCTCTCTCTCTCAAAATAAGTAAATTTAAATAAAACTAAAAAAAAATAATTAAGAGCCATGTCACTGTCTTCCAGCTGGGGGTACAAGGTCTCGGGGGGAGGTCACGTGATTCCACAATTGCCATGAGCAAAAATGAAAATGGGACTTTACAGAGAGGAGGGGACGAGGCTGGAGGGCAGAGGCAGCCCAGAGGAGGCATCAACAGAACACGGAATGCCTTGTGCACTCCTGGTTTCCTGTTGAGAGGCGGGCTCTGGGGCTAGCCTGCAGGTTCTCTGTCCTGGGCTCAAGCACCCTGGGCTTCAGCCTCCTCGCTTGTAAACCAGTGATGACAACAGTCCCTACCATTGGCTGCTATGAGGACCAAGCGACTGACTCCGTGGAAAGTCCTAGAACAGTGTCTGTTACACAGCAAGGCTTACTGAACATCCCTGATAACAGAGGGTCCCCTCCCCGCTGTTACTTGGGCCACTCCTACAAATTCTGAGTGTCTAGTACATGCCAGGTGCTGTTCCAGCTGCTGATAAAATAGGACACAGTCCGTGCCCTCGAAGAAACCACAGTCGGCTCAGCAAGACTGACACGCGCCAGCTCAGAGGCAGAACCTCTGGGCAGATCGGGGGTGAAGGGAACACGTAACTTGATCAGTAATGAAAGAAAAGCCTCATGTCCAGTGCTGGAAAGGCTCTCAGCCCTTGCTTTCAAAAACTCGACTAGCTGGAAGAAGAGAAATCACTTCCAGGAAGCAAAATGCACCTGGACCACCTGCTGTCGTTGCCGCCCCTGCTCCAGGACCGATTGGGCTAAGCTCCGAGCCGCCGCCCTGGCAGGACCCCACTGGAGCCACCCCCATCACTGCCTCTGCGCACCTCAAGGTCGCGTCTGAAGGCCACGGGATTAGGCAAACGGCCCCGATGACGGACCCTGGGACGGGGCTAACAAGCCATCTGGACGCCCTGAGGAAGACACCCTCTGATGATGCCCACAAAGCAGAGCCTCCTGCTGCACTGATTTCTGGGGGTGCCTGGTGTGGAAGGACGCTGCTGTGATGCCTGCCTGACTCTGCGTGGTCCTGTTAACTTTCCTGCTTTGGAAGATTCCCTCCCAGACCCACTGTTCTCCCAGATGAATGTGTTTAGCACTGACCAGTTCTTAGAGCAATTACCGGATACAAACGCACAAGGCAACGCACGTTCCCCTGAAGCTTCCACTTCCCAGAAATACGGTGGGAAGGACTGTGTGCATCAAGTTTGGCACAAGCATCTCTACAGTGAATGGGTGCTAATTCTCAGTCCACCTCCCTGTGAGGTGCAGCCATCTCTCTGGGCAAAACTGAAGGACACCGTGAGGAAAGGCGTCTGGGAAGACTTTGCAAACTATAGCGGTTCTGTCAAAAGCAATGGGGAGACTCTTGGGTGCCGGACAACTGTGGGAAAACCAAATGCTCATCGGTGGGTCAGCTGCCTAAAATCCCTTCCAGAACAAGGCAGAAAGGTCATACAATAATGGAGAAGCTGAGAACTTCCAAGTGGAAAGACGCTTAGAGATCATGTGATAAAATGTTCTCATTTTACAGGCAACGAAATCCAGCCCCAGCAGGTTAAGCGACAGGCCCAAGGCCACCCCATGGAACATGGACTTTAAACCCGGCTGTTGTTTGGGTCGCAGCCCTTCTCCACCACGTGGCACAGCTGGTTCCTGCCAACTGGGGGGAAATCCCTTGCTGTGACCAACTCCAGTATCCGTCCCAGTGAGAGCCCCAGACACAGGAACGAGAAGTTTAGACTCTGGGTCACCTGCTCTTCCTTGGGGACCGAAGTTCCAGATGGGCTCCGCTGACTTCCTCTGTGACTCTGCTTCCGCACTGCCCCTCACCCCCACTCCTCTTCATAAACTCCCCCACGTGCCCAAGGGGGAGCCTGTGGCCATTCCAAATGGTCTCACTAGACAAGGGCTTTCCACTCTGCCCAGTGGGCATTCGGGCCACAATCCTTCGTGGGGACGCTGTCCTGTGCCCTGTGGGATGTATAACAGCAGCCCCGGCCTCCCCCCACTAGATGCCAGTGGCACCTCCTTTCCAGTTTTGATGACCTATAATGTGTCCAAGCACTGCCAAATGTCACCTGAGGGACAAAGCTGCCCTTTGTTAAAAATTGCTGTTGGAACACAAGCTCTCCCAAGCATGCTCCCCTTCTCACAAGCCCATCCTGCCCAGACTGCCCCTCCGCAGGACAATTGCCCACACACAAGGTCCAACTCTGACAGTATTTGGGTCCTAGCCCAGTTTCTGTCCTTTACTACTACTGCCTTCTAGAGTTGACCTTACTGGCTTCAAACAAAAATAAAGTAGCCTGAGGGTGGCTGGGCTGCTCAGTTGGTTGAACGTCTGACTTCCGCTCAGGTCATGATCTCACAGTTTGTGGGTTCGAGCCCCACGTCGGGCTCTGTGCTGACAGCTCAGAGCCTGGAGCCTGCTTCAGATTCTGTGTCTCCCTCTCTCTCTACTCCTTCCTCCCTCCCTCTCTCTCTCTCTCAAAAATAATAATCTTTTTAAAAAATCTAATAAAGTAGAAAAAAAGAAATAAAGTCGACTGGATGGTGCTCTGAAAGCTAAGTGATTATAAGCTCCTCTTTATAGAAGCATCATTCCTGTCTGCATACACAACAGATTTCTTTTTCCTTTTTTTCCGAGTCACCAAAAACAAGTTAATCGAAGTGCAGACTATTTTCTGGTATCCTCTCTGAACAATTTTAAAGTCATTATTCTATTTTTGAACATTCTACAGTAGGGGAAAAATGATTATTTTAAGACAGGGGTATGGGGTTGAAAAAAAGTGTATCAGATAATAGTAATCAATGATTGATTAGAAATTTTACTAATTATTACTGCCACTAGCATCATGATTTTTATTTTCTAGCTTCATCAAGAAAGCCACAATTCTCAAAAGCACAATTACACCTAATGAGATAGAACCAGGATAGGGACGTCTTCCTAGGATTTCATTTCTCACCATCAATTGAGTTCGAACTCCAAGATAGCACTGAAGGAAGGATTCTCAACTCCACACTGAAGAGTGAATCAAGATTTCCTTTAAAAAAAGAAAAAACCTCATGTTCCCAGGCTTTTATTCATTTGTATACCTATAAGCAGCAGCTGCAACTTTGCATACAAGTGATTTCTTCCTACATAAATAAAATGTTTTTGCCATTTTTAGTCACTGAAGCATTAAAAAATAAATAAATAAATAAAGTGGAAGCAGTTGAAAAAGCCTGCTTTACAAAATAACTTTGTGGGCTTACTGAATGATTAGTTCTCGGTTTTTTTGAAAAGTCTGTCGTACATCCCATTCCCAATTCAATTTACACTTACCCCTGTAGACCTCTATGCCTTTTAATTGCTACTCTGATTTTTCCCCCAGTTTTATTGAGAAATACTGCTGCTCTGGTTTTTGATGCAAAGATGTCTTTCTCCCCAAGATGTACCGTGGCCTGCGAGAAATGATTTTCGGGGATTTTCAAAGTACTTTTAAACATGGCATTAGGAAATCTAAACATGAAGGCTATGAGCATCAAAGGCAAATGTGTCAGCAAGTAGACTGCCTCAGAGAGAGATTTGTCAGTCCACAGATTAGCGAGATGTAACAAAAACACAGAAAGCAGCAGACCTAGGACTCACTCCATGCTGGACTCAGGAGTTCATAGATGGACTGTTGACTTGGCTTAAGAATGGCCACCAAAGAAATTCTGTCATTGGGCATCCATCGGCTCCCCAGGCTAGTGTAATTTTCTCCCCCACATACTTTGCTTCCCCCTCTTCTTCACCCAGAGGCAGAGCAGGCCAGAATTCCACTTACTAAGTTAAAAAGCCTTGAATAGATACACTTAGAACTTTTGTATTTAACTGTTGGAATCTAGTCTATATATTCACAGAAAGCTTGCTCTTTATAGATGCCTCAGAGGTTAACATTTGTAACTGGAAGAGGCCATAGCAACAATCATCTCAAACGTAGGATACTAAAGCAACTTGTTCCACACATTTTTTACTTCTCAAGATTCTGTGGCTCAGAAGGTAGGCCTTCTGAGCTGGGCCAGATCGCCCAGGATGGGTGACCTAGAGTGGCCTTGCTCACACACCTGGTGGTTGACTCAGTGTCAGACGAGGAGACAGCATGGGGATGACTTGGCCACGCCCCTTGTGCCAGTGGGCTGACTCAGGCTCTCCCGTGTGGTGGGGCTCCAGAGAACACCAAGAAAGCACGCCACAAAGCACAAGCATTTTCCAGCCTGCTGCTTGCTTTCTGTGTGCTATTGTCCCACTGACCAGGTCCCAAGGCCAGCTCAGAGTCAGGACAGGGGTCACTACCAAAGGGCTTGCTAGAAGGAGGCGAATCATATATGGTCATTAGTAACTTATCACATTTGGTTATTAAACCAACAGGGTTGATCCTCCTTATTCACAGATTCCTTATTTATAAATTCACCTACTCATTGAATTAATTTCTAAGCCCCAAATCAATAGTCATAGCACTTTAGTGGTCATTCACAGAACGGTGAAAAAATGGAGTCACTTGGCACACATATTCCCAGCTGAAGCCTTCGGAGGGCTGAAGCCAGACCCTGCCCATTTGTTCTAGAAGAAGCCTCCTTCTTATAGTCTTAGTGCCAATTTTTTACATTCTTGTGATGTTCTTGCGTGTTGGTGATTTTGCCGTTTAAAATGGCCCCAAAGCATTGTGCTGTCTAGTGGTCCTGAGTACGACAAGGCTGTGATGTGCCTTATGGAGAAAACGCTGGTGTTAGAGCAGTTTCATTTAGGCATAAGCTATAGTTCTACCGGCTGTGAGCTCTGAGTTAATGAATCAACAGTATATATTAAAAGTGGTGTTTTTAAACAGAAATACACACAAAACAAGATTAGGTCAATCAGCTGATGAAGATGTTGTGACCAGAGGCTGGTAGGAACCTCACCCTGTATTTATCCTAGGAACAGTGGTTCAGTGATGGCTAATTCAGTGCTCCCTGCAATGTTCTGTAAGATAACCCCTGTAGGTAATGAGAATCAGCTGTGTTGAATGAACACCCTTTTCGTGCCAAGCCCCATGCCTACAGCTGAGTATTTGGTGATCTCCCTTCTTTCAAGGAGCTGAAAGTCCAGCCATGCACTAATCAATGATATTAATCAAGACACAGTTTTAGTGCATCAGGGAAGATGCCTGAAGTATGCGCCAAGACCTAGAAGACAAACAGGAGGGCTATAGCTCAGGTCTCTGGGAAAGAAACTTGAATGTGTAGGTCAGCAGGAAGTCTTCTGGGGAGCACTGTCAGGAATAACCCCAGGAAGAGTGGGAAGTCACACTGGGCAGAGGGAAAAGTAGCAAAATAAAGCTCAGCCAAGCCCACAGGAAGCTCAGGAGCTGGGAAGACTAATTAGGAAGGCCTAGACTTTGTACCCCCACATCAACCACTCATAACTTTGGTCAAGGAAGCTCCCTTCAATTGAGGGCCACATCTGGGGAAAGACTCAGCTGTCAGCAAATGGCAGTCCTGGCAGTAGAGGGGATGAAGGGTTAAATGGGAATGGTGAGCAATGCCCCTCAACACCCCCCCACATCCCTAAAAGGAGCTAGAGACCAAGGGGAAAGGGAGCTATACAAACCAGGGGGGATGCGTATTTAAAGGCCTGTGGTAAGAGAGCGCATGGATCAATGTGTGAACAATGCAGAGAGGGCTCATATAGGGCTGGGATGGAAAGTAAGAACAGGTGTGGAAGGAGATGAAGCTGGAGAGCAGGACCAGAATGAGATCATGTGGGGCCTTGGGGGCCATGGGAAGTTTTGGCCCTCATTCTAAGAGTAAGGTGAAGCCACAGAGGTTTTTGAGCAAAGGAAGCCATCTGCTGCAGTGAAGAGAACAAAACTGAGCAGAGTAGAGAGAGGTGAGGTTGAGCAGGCGTGGCAAAACCGGCTCCTGTGCACCAAGGTAGCAGCTCTGGAGATGGCAAGAGCTGAATGCAGTCCAGAGAAGTTTAGGCGGTGAAGCTACAGGCCCTGGCACTGGCATGGCTGTTGGCAGGTGCAGGTAAAGGGCAATCAGGGATGCTGCTTGGTCCCCGGTTTGCCTGAATGAACAAATGGAGGTACCAGTGCTGGGACTGAGAACCCCAAAGATGTCAGAACCAACCACACTGTACTGGAAGGTCAGTGAGTATGCTTAGGTGATGCTCAGATATCTGTGTCTGGCACTGTGGCTTGAGATGAAGATTTCCATTTAAGGGCCACAGCACAGAGAGGCTCACTGCTGAGCCTCTGTGAGGGTGAGACTATCCAGAGTACATAGAGAATGAGGCCTACATAGACCTCAAATTAAGTATCAGGAATGTCCCACATTTAAAGACCATGTGGGAGAGGACAGAGACAATCAAGGACCTCAAAGAACAGCTAGAGAAATGAAAAGAGATAGGGAAGACATGGTCACAGACCCCAAAGGAAGACACTGTTTCAAAGAGAGAATGGTCTGAATCAAGGGCTGCTGAGGGTCCAGTAGGATGAAGATGGAACATTTTCCACTGGATTAAGGACAGACAACAGCTGGGGGTCTCAGCTAGGTGAGAAAATAATCAAGTAGATTATTTTTCCCCATTTAGGGGAAGACAGCCCTGGGTTATCACATTGCCAGATGATGCATTCCCTCTCTTTTGGGTTTCACTCACAGAAAGAGAAGTTACAGGAATTCTTTGCACTTAGGGAAAGGACAGTGTGTGCCTTGAAGCCAAGAAAACACTGCCTTTGACAAGCTTGGGAATGGCCAGGACTTTCTTGCTAGAAAGATCAAAATCTTGGAGAGAAATCAAGTGCATGAAAATTAAGCAAAGGTGAGATATTTTCTCAGACTTAAATTTTACAGATTGTAACACCAAATCCCACAGGGTGTTCCACCGCCCTAAAGTCATTCATTCCTTCACGGGAAATGGACACAGCCATGCTGGAAAGCATTCTGACAACATTGAACAAGATTCATGGGCATGGCAATGTTTACAGCAGCGCTATCAACAATAGCAAAATTATGGGAAGAGCCCAAATGCCCATTGACAGATGAATATATGTATATGTGTATATATACATATACATATAATGGGATATTACCCAGCCATCAGAAATGAATGAAATCTTACCATTTGCAATGATATGGATGAGACTAGAATGTATTATACTAAGTGAAATAAGTCAATCAGAGAAAGACTAATACCATATGATTTCATGCATATGTGGAATTTAAGAAACAAAACAGATGAATATAGGGGAAGAAAAGGAAAAATAAAATAAAACAGGGGCACCTGGGTAGTTCGGTCGATTAACAGTCCAACACTTGATTTTGGCTTGGATCGTGATCTCACAGTTCATGGGATCAAGCCCTGCATCAGGCTCTACAGCACAGAGCCTACATGGGATTTTCTCTCTCTCTCTCTCTCTCTCTCTCTCTCTCTCTCCCCCTCTGCCTCTCCCACCTCTCTCTCTATCAAAATAAATAAACTTAAAAATATATGATTAAAACAAAGGAAGGAAGATCATAAGAAACTTTTAACTATAGAGAACAAACTGAGGTTGCTGGAGGGGAGGTGGGTGGGGAGGTGGGCTAAATGGGTGATGGGCATTAAGGAGGACACATGTTCTCATGATCACTGGATGTTACATGTAAAGGATGAATCAACTAAATTCTACTCCTGAAACCAATACCACACCATATGTTAACCAACTTGAATTTAAATAACATCTTGGAAGAAGAAAAAAAGAATTCACAAAAATAGGCCTATTTAAGGTAATGCTCCTGCTTTCCTGAATTTTATCCAAGGATAGAATTCAGTAGAAACAGAGGAAAATAAGATAATATGCACGCAGATACTTAATGCATATTCCTTCTAAAAGTTAAATGTTCAATATTTGGGGACAAATTTAATTAATATTTGTAAAGCAACGGGACGGAATACTGAGGGATCATTAAAATGAGTTTTGTGGAACCACAGAGGAAAGTGTGGAAGTGCAAATAAGACACAGAGGAGTGGCTTTAGTGTTATGTTCTCTGTCAGTACACAGGCAGAGACGATCAACAAAAATGGAATCATGATGAGTTGGGGGGGGGGGGCCCGGATTCCCAATTTTTAAAGTCATTAATATGTTTGCGTTGCTTATTTATTTAAAATATACAGGAGTAATTAACATCTAGAAAGAAGTGCCCAAGGAAGAGAAATGTCTTCTGAAAGGGCTTTGCTATGAAACTGAACACACATCACTATGCTCAGAAGAGGCCTGTCTTCACGCGCACTGAAGTATTCAAGATGAATGAAAAGGGAATGTCTTGTTCACTGTTAACTTCCGGCCCCACCGACAGAAGGAAAATGAACTCTCTGATTGCCCAAGTGTCTGGCGACTTTGAAACTTTGTTGCATCTTTCAAATCATCTCTGCAAAAGGAACCATTTGGGGATAGCAGTGGATTTACGTAATTAAGTAGACAGAGCCTACTTCTCAGGTAATTATACCTGGAGGGCTCCAAAGGTCCGATGTATGAAACCAATATGAAAGGTTAACAACTTGCCAGTTGTCTGGTGGACCTTGTCCCCAGCTGAGACCAAGTGCCAGGTCTGGAAGGACAGAACAGCATCCTGAACACTTGGCCCCACTGCCCTGTGGCCAAGAGATACATACGCCAAACCAGCACCTAAGTGGTTTCTCCTCCCTCTGGTCCCTGGTCTCTGCTGAAGAAGCAAGAGCTGGTTTGCAGATGCCTCTCTTGCCAACAGGGTCTGGCTCTCCTGTCCACTGCAACTGGGGACAGAGCTGGCATTCGAGATTGAATGCTCGGATTCCCAGCAGCCACAAGGCACTTGTCCACTAAAATTAAAATGTCTCCCTTGGTTCTTACCTCGCTGAGTCATAGGGCTCAGTCTAGCTGCTGTGGCTGTCTTTTTGAGAAACAGGTGATGATTAAGTCCTGGCACAGCCACTCCATCTTAGCCCTGGGTGTCTAGAAAAGGATAGCAACTTTTCTGTTCCAGGAAGGAAAGGTTCTGCTGTTGGTCATGAATTAAGAGGAGGAAGGACACACCATGAAGTGATAACCAGGGGCCGCTTCAGATTGCCGACCGCTGCTCCCACGCGTAGCAAATACACATTATATTTAAGACGGTGTTTAATTTGGGACAACATCCACAGGGGGTAGAAAGGAAACTTGCACCAGACACTGCAATGATGTCGTTAATATTCCCTGCCTCTTGCAAAGAGATGATCTGGAGATGCTTTTCTGACACGAAAGCCTTTATGTCTACAACACAGATGACCGACTGCCCTCAGAGAATTATCACTTTTGAGGACCAAGCATATACTTCAAGGATCCAGAGTCCTTTGGAAGGAACCAGAGTGTCAAACAACTATCATTTTCAAGCACCTTGAAATTATCTTCTTCCCAAACCATTAAGCCACACCCCCTTCCCCAACCAAGAACCTATTTCCCAACAGCCGGCAGAAATCTCAGCATCTTAAATCATGACCAAGAACCAGCCAAGAGAAGTAGAGTTTGTTTGCCAAAGTGTAGATCTTGTTAAATAAATCCTTCCTTGACAGTAGAGAAAGGCCTGGCTCAGAAAATGGCTCCTTAAACATTTTAATTTAATTCAACAAGGATTTATCGTATACCTGCTATCAGGAGCCAAACTCTGGGAGCTGAAACTTTGAGAGACAGAGAGAGAGGTGTAGTCTCTTGGTTGGGGAAGGGGTGGCAGATTCTGAATGATCCAGGCATTCTCTTGATGGCTCATTTCTCTACCTTGTCTTGAAACTTTTCTCTTATGGGCACAGATTTCAGTCTCCTAACAGCTCTGCCTCTTCCAGACAAGTTTGTCCTTCCTTGTTTATGGTCTCCAGTGTCTCACCCTGCCCAGAACCCAGCTCACCCCTTCTCCCTGGCCCCCTGCCTTATCCACCCCATCATGGCCTTCTGATTCTCTAATGAGCCACTCGTTTCCTAATGTGAGTATTGCCCCCACCCCAGCCAGTTCATAGCAGGCCTGCCGCTCCACATCTGTAAGATTGGGCACATGCTAAGGGCAGTGGGGGACTGTGGGCCTGTGGAGGCTGCCCAGGAAGGAAAAGCCTGGCTCACACACTCTGGGAGCTCACAGTCTATCCACACAGAAGCATAGCACAAAGGGTAAAATGAGGCGGGAAGAGCAGAGTGAAGGCCCAAGCACATAGCTGGTTCAGGGCATGAGTTGTAACATCCCACTAAGTGGGTTTGATTTTTGGGTCTATTACTGGGCACGTGACCTTAAGCACATCATTCATCCCATGTGATTCATCTGTGAAATGGGACATGAATCATATCCAAATCGGAGGATTTTCATAAAGCTGCAATGAAGTACCGAATGTATTATCATAGTGCCTGCTACCCAGTCATCCCCCAGAAACAGATTTAGCTCTCTTTGTGAAAGTCTTAAGAATAGGAGCATTTCCTTGCCCAAGCCACCTGCAAATATTCATACAATCTCAGGAAGTCCGTGCCATCTAGCACAGCTCCCCCTTCTACAAACCACTGCAACCAAGTATACAATGTCTCTTTGCATCACTGCGTATGGCACATGGGTGGAGATGTCTAATAACTCAGAATTCAGAGGCTATTAGAGGCCCTGCATCCAGGCCTTGCTGAGCAGAGTAACTCTTATCAAAAAGATTAGTCCTGCAGATAACAACTGAACACTCTGAACAAAATACTTAAATCTACCTTCAGGCTTTGGAGAGTGACCCAGGGCAGACAGTCTGGAGGGGCACCAGCACTGAGAAGATGGCGCTGCATCAGAGAAAGACAAGTATCATATGACTTCACTTGTATGTGGAATTTAAGATACAAGACAGAGGAACATAGGGGAAGGGAAACAAAAATAATAACAGAGAGGGGGACAAAACATAAGAGACTCTTAAATATGGAGAACAAACAGAGGGTTACTGGAGGGGTTGTGGGGGGGGATGGCTAAGTGGGCGAGGGGCATTGAGGAAGACACTTGCTGGGATGAGCACTAGGTGTTATACGTAGGGGATGAATCACTGGTTTCTACTCCTGAAATCATTGAACTATATGCTAACTAATTTGGATGTAAATTTAAAAAATACAAATAATAATAAAAAGAAGATGGCACTGCAGAAAGTCTGAGCTATAAGACACCGGTGGAAGCAAAATGGCAGCAGACAGAAATCTGGACGTTCATGAAGAAATGGAAAGTTTCACAGGTGCAAAATGTCTGGGAATCTGTGAGAGGCTTTTCTCTTCTTAGTTCCTTTATAATATGCAGTATTAGTTGAAAGCAGGGGTCAGCAAACTTTGTCTGCAGAGGGCTCGAAGGTATTTTAGGCTTTGTAGCCCATAAGGTCTCTGTTGGAACTACCTGCACTCATAAACCATATGTAAAGAGTTGAGCATGGCTGTGTTCCAATAAAACTTTATTTATAAAAGCAGGTAACAGCTAAGTTTTGTCCTGTAGGCCATAGTTTGCCATATTTAAAGCAAATATTAGGAGGGGCGCCTGGATGGCTTAGTCGGTTAAGCGTCCGACTTTCGCTTAGGTCATGATCTCGCGGTTCGTGGGTTCGAGCCCCGCGTCGGGCTCTGTGCTGACTGCCAGCTCAGAGCCTGGAGCCTGTTTCAGAGTCTGTGTCTCCCTCTCTCTCTGACCCTCCCCTGCTCACGCTGTCTCTTTCTCCTAGAAATAAATTAAAAAAACCTTAAAAAAAAATAAAAAAAAAATAAATAAAGCAAATATTACGAAATTTTATTTTGAGACTTGTAACACATGTAGATAGAAGATGCACAACTGTAACATAGATGGAGGTGATGGACCCACACGGTTGGAGGTTTTTTACATTCTACTTGAAGTGGTGCAATGTACTGACTCTAAGTAGACTGAGTTATAGTTAAGAATATATCTTCAAGTACCTATAGAGGCTACTAAAAACAGATTCACATAAAAATCTGACCAATTGGTACAGAATTTTAATATATGCTCTAAACCAACACCAAAAAGAAAAGAGTGTGGGGGGCGGGGGTGGACAGAGGAACAAAAATAAAGGAGGTGACAAAACAAATCATAAACCAGGTCAGATCAAATAACATCAACACTTATATTAAACACTGATGGAATCAACATTCCAAACCAAAAGGCAGAAATTGTTAGAATGGGGGCGCCTGGGTGGCTTAGTCGGTTAAGCGTCCGACTTCAGCTCAGGTCATGATCTCGCGGTTTGCGGGTTCGAGCCCCGCATCGGGCTCTGTGCTGACTGCCAGCTCAGAGCCTGGAGCCTGTTTCAGTCTGTGACTCCCTCTCTCTCTAATCCTTCCCTGCTCACGCTGTCTCTCTCTCTCTCTCCTGGAAATAAATAAAACATTAAAAATTAAAAAAAAAAAAGAAAAGTTTAAAAAAAAAAAAAAGAAATTGTTAGAATGGATTTTTAAAAAGAAATCAAGACCCAGCCATACGGTGTCTGTGAGAGAGGGGTCTTAAATATAAAGACACGGGTACACTGAAAGTAAGCTGGGTGCACAGAGGTAGCAGGCAGTCAGGAAACGCTTCATCTACTGTAACAGCCGGCAAAGGAGACTGGGCACTAAAGGTGTTTCCAGGATAGGGCTGCTAATAGAGCCAGTCCCTTGGGTGGGGAGGAGAAGGCCACTGGGAAACATCCTCCGTAGAAGATGCCTGGACTGGACCCGCCATGGGCAACAGTCCTTTGCTTTGCGGTTTCATCCTCTTCAGATAAGAGAGTGAAATAAATGAGGATGAGCGGAGAATTGTGGAATATAACAGGCCGCTAGAAACTCCCCAATTGTAGGAAGCCCGAGGACACAGCCGGGAGAGGCCTAGGGAGAGGTGGCTAAGGGTGAGTGGCCCAGGACAAGACCTGGTGTCACAGGATGGGATGGAGGCAGATGGAGGTGACACCCTAAACAAAATCCCAGCCTGCAGCTGGCGGCAAAGTGGTCAGGGAAGTGTTTACGCATATGGCCTCCTCCATGCAGCCTGGCACATCCCAGCGGACAAAGGCCCCAGGACCAAAGAGCTGCCCGGAAAGACAAGAAAGCAAATTAAGTCAAGGAGTTTTCTCTGCTTATGTGGGGATCTGTTTCCTGACACACAGCAGTGTGGAGGAGAACTATCACCTGACCCGGACGCGGTGGGGGCAGAAATAGGGAACAGCATTGATACAGGAGGATATAGGGGGTCAGGCTCACAGAACATGCGATCTGTTTTCCCCTGCGTTTCGATGGGCAAATCAGCGGCCTCCACGCCTCATGACGGAGAAGGATGTACATGAAAACAGTGAAGGTAGCAGCCCAGGACAAATGTCCATGAGCAAGCCCTCATTTAGGCCCTGGACTTGTATTCCACTGTCTCCACGGAGTCTCAGACAGCATTCCCACGGGATGCTGACACGGGTGCCTGGTCCCCCAGATTCCCATGGAGCGGAGGGGGAAGAGACGGGAAAGGCATGCGGGGAAGGAGAGAAGAAGAGTGAAATCCAGAACGAAGTGCTTGGGAGCAGGAAAATCCCAGAGTTCATTCATGTATTCATGGGGTAAACACATACTCGGGAACATGTTCTCTGTACCAAGCAGTGGATAAAAGACATCACGGGCACTCTGCTGTGTTATTTCCTTTGCATTCTTTGAAAACAGAATCATTTCCTTATGGGATGTAGAGCAACTATTGGCTACAACATTGCATTATATAGGATGCAACTCCTCCCCGCCCCCAACCTTAAACTTTAGACCAGAGTAAACTTGTATAAAGCAAGAGAACTGAAGTTCCAAAAAATGAACCACTTTCCCGAGAAATGACAACCCTGCCCAATCCCCTTCTCAACACCTGACGTTACCCCCTTCTCCTGTCCCATCACCCAGCTTTCTTGGTGCTTTTCCTCTATGCTTTCAACAAGAGACAAAAACAGACAACATTACCTACTATGCTGGCACATTGCACCAAACCATGTGCTAAATCCTGGATGTGCCTTCGTGAATTTAATCCTCACTGCATCCTGATGAGACACGTGCACAGTGGCCACGTCTACCAGATGAAGTAACCAACGCTCAGAGAGGGCAAGCGGCTGGCGAAGTGGGAAGAAATTCAGCTCCAGATGCTGATCCACCGCTCGACAGTGACCAAACCAATTACACAAGAGTGTCCACTGCTTGTAAAAGCTTCAAGAGCTGTCCATACATATCCCTACCTTATCACCAAGATTTTTATCTTAAAGGGGAAGAAAGACTTCCTTGGAGCCTTGATGGCAAAACCCAACTTCAGTGAGTAGGCTATAGAATATTTCAAGAGAAGGGATTCCCCCAATACACCAGGAAATGGAGAATTTTGCCTCACAAATACAACTTAAATTTGCCTCAGTCTCAGCTTGCTTCCCTGTAAAATGAGGACCATGAAAATCCCCACGTTCTGCGTTGATGAGGAGAGTCAATGAGATGACCCTGTGAAAGTCCACTGCATATATGGGGCACCCTCAGCATTTCCTTTCTTGAGACCCACACCAATGGGGGAGAGGAATCAGGCACTACATAGAATTATTCATTGCACAGCATTTGTTGTAACCAAATCAATAAGGTAGTGATCTCGATGGTCTGTCTACCACGAAGAACCTCCCTGGACCTGTTTCCTTCTGTTCCTGCAATTTTAGCAGAAAGATGACCAGAAGGCAGCATGGTAGGCTGTGTTGAATGGAGAGTCCCAACCAAAGAAATCACTAGCTGTTCTCTTGGAAAAGTGGACCACCCGCCAAAAGATCAGAGATATAGGTGTTCCACGGAGCCTGGGTGGCTCTGCTGATGGTTGCAGTTGATGGGGTGATGTGCGAAAGGGTGATCTCCCTGTCGGTACCTCTAAAACTTCCCAAAGGCCTTCCTGAGAGCATTCCAAAGCTCTCGATCCTCACTACCATCACCATGTATCTGCCAAATGCTTACAGTGCTCAGGTACCGGGCTAAATACTTGCATGATCCCACAGAGGCCTCACTTTAGCTCATTGAAGTCCAAACTACTAATAGGGAAATGGAGTCAGAGCTTAGCTGGCCTGTGCAAGATCACGGACCTAGACATGGCAAAGCCTGGACTGGCAAACATGTGGGTGAGGCTCTAGAGCCCATGCTCTGAATACCATGATCCGTCCTCTCCCCTCCCACTGGGCCTGGGTTTCAGGTGCTGGAGTGGCCCTTGGTCGGCATTGACCAGCCCATCCTGCAGCCTCTCGCCCTGCGTGGCTGGGAGGGTCCACTTTCAGGAAGGGCCAGAGAGAAACCCAGGGGCCACTGGAAAGAACACCCTCCCCTTCCCAGACAGCTTCAAGTTCCTTCTCCCCATCACAGTATTGGTGATTTTGGAGTGCATGTGTGATTTTAGAGTTTGAACAGAGGCACATAAGAAAAAGTTGGAATTTGCACTAATACCATCCAGAAGTGGGTCACCCTAGGGTGGGTGGCCAACCCTGCTCCCTGCAAAGCACTGTCATCACCTTTTGCAGATCAGCAACAGAGCCTGCACATGTTCCTCCAATCTGTTCCCATCTCTGTGTTTTTAAATAAACTCTCTAAGTCAGGCCTTTTATGCCCTTCCTCTCCCCAATGCTTCCTGTTCACGAGCTCACAGGTTATCTGGCGGCTTCTGTTCATTTCCCTTTGTCTTTGCCTCTAACAACGGCAGTTTTCGTCGCCAGTTATCACCACCCCGGCTCCCATCAGGGCTGTGTACTGTGTGCTGGGCACCGAGCTAAGGGCTTTACACAGACGGCCTCATGTAGATTTCCCACAGCTGCGCAAGTTTAGTGTTATTCCTCTCATTTTACAGATTTACAAAAACTAGCTCAAGGAAGCTAAATAACTTGCTTATAATCACAGAGCTACTGAAGTGGCAAAGTTGGAACTTTGAACCTTTGTCCAAATGCAAAGCCCATATCCCCAACCCTCTGTGAACACAAGACGATCAAGTATATGCAACTGTCCCATCTTGTGTGGAGATACAAGAACCTCAAAGAACCAGACTTCACCTAGCTTCCCCGTCTTAGCACAGGAGTCCAACTAGTTAAACACCTCCAATTTTTCTCTGGAAAGAAATAATCTTAATACGAAGGCTCTTCAATTACTCTGTGCAATTAAGTCCTGAGTGCTTGTTTGAACAATTAACCAAAATAATTATAAATGTATCTCTGTTACTACAATTGCATATTAACAAAGGCTCAGGGCCAATTAATCATTACTCCATCAATATCTAATTTGCATAAACCTATTCTCTTTAAAGACTCCATGTTTGGGGTGACAGGGCTCCCTCATCGATTATGGAAATATCCCCATCAAACTTCCCTGAGGCTGTCAAAAGGAATAAAAGGAGTTGTCTGTTGTGGGCTCCTGAGCACCCCTTCCCAGCCCTCCCAGGGACAGGCAAGGATAGAGAACAAAAGGGAAGGGAGGCAGTGAATGTGCTGTTCTCCACAGGAAGAGAAGACTGACAGGGCTCAGGTCAAAGGGGTGCTGGGAAGACAGGGGCATCAGGCCGAGGTCAGGGGGAAACTAGCATCTGAGCCTTCTTTGGGGCCATCCAAATTCATTCATTCCACTCATTCATTGATTCATTCAATAGTTACGTCAAGAATACTCTCTGCTGTGCAATAGGTAGTGAAAGACCCTCCCTGTCCTCACCTGAAGCAGGCAGACAATTAACTAGATGTCAGAGGGTGGGTTTTCCAGAAACAGATAGTGAGACAGAGTTGAGGTGCAGATGTTTATGGGGAAGGGAAGGAGCAGGACCGGGCAGAGGGTAAGGGGGTCAGGGAAGCAGGTCCGAGAGGGCCTTGGCTTGTCGAGTGTGACCGCTGGAGCAGGAGTCACCTGATGGGGTTGTCCTGAACCTGGGTGAAATGGCAGGGTCCTTACATGCCTGCCTCGCTTGGTTGTTGCACAGGGGCTGCCCCAGCCGACACAGCTGAGGGAAACCCTGAGCCGCCCACCATGTGCCGTCGAGACCTCCCGTGGCTGCGTATCCAGTCCTTCCTCACAGTAGGGCTGAGCCATGCACCTCCACGTCTGCTATGCTGCAGATTGCTACGGAGGATAACAACACACTGAGGGAAGGGAAGAATGGAGGCCGTGGTAATACAGAGAAGAGGCTCCTAACACTGTCCCAAGGGGCAGCAAGGTCAGGGTCAGCCACTTGGAGGAGCGGACATGGAGGCTGAGATATGAAAAATTAACAGACCTTTCTCAGGTGAAGAGAACAAGGGAACAGTGCTTCAGGGAGAAAGAAATTTAGGGGGCAAAGGTTGTTGGAGGAAAAAAGAAAACCAGATTGGGCTACAGACACGATGTAGGTGATTGTTCAGTGTGGACTATGGGACTATCACTGCAACCTCCCTCCTCCTCCATGATCGGTTTCTGCTCAGATGGGCTCCTCCATTTCTCCAGAAGGCAAGGTAAGGCACGGTCACCATGGAGACATGTGCGAGGCAGGATTTGGACGCATTCACCAACCTGTTCTCTGGACATGAGAGCAAGTCGGGCTGCTCATTTGTTTACATCTAACTATAAACGGGTAACACATGAAAAATCCCAATAAAAATATATATTTGTATGTTGGCGTAAGTGTCGAGAAAGCTATAGAATACCATACGTCAAATGTTCACACTGGTTCCTTCATGTGTAGAGGCTAGAGAAGGGTGGAGAACGACTATTAACTTTTTATTTATTTTTTTTATCTGTTAAAACTGAGCATTTTTGTAAATGTTTTTGTATCTTAGACTTTAAATTGTGCACGTTTTCGGGGAGCCTGGGTGGCTCAGTCAGGTAAGTGTACGACTTCGGCTCAGGTCATGATCTCATGGTCTGTGGGTTCGAGCCCCACGTTGGGCTCTATGCTGACAGCTAGCTCTGAGCCTGGAGCCTGTCTTCAATTTCTATATCTCCCTCTGTCTCTGACCCTCACGCAGTCTCTACCTCTCTCTCAAAAATAAATAAAACATTAAAAATTAAAAAAAAAAATGGTGCATGTTTTCAAAAATAAACCATTGGAATTTTGTTTTGTAGTGTTTTATTTTGCTGAACATCAATGGCTGTGTTTTCAGAAATCTGGAGCCTACCATTTAATTCAGCAAGCAGCCACCGAGCTCTCCTGGGTGCTGCAAAGAGGTGCGTGAGATAAACTGCTGGTCTCAAAAAGTCTAACAGTCTTACTACAGGGACAGAATATTACATGACCAAAGCTGAACTACTCATATTAGTCAGAAAATACTTAGAGCTTAAACTGAGTTACAGATAAGAAAGTGACCAAGGCAGAAAAAGCAGGTGCCCAGAAATTTACAAAGTCCTATTGCCCCCTCTTACCAGTTGCCAAATGGCAGCCTGTGCTTGCGTGGTTATGTGTGAAGAGGAGGAGAAAGGGGGAAGGAAGTCACCCCGAGGTGTCCAGGTAAATGTGACAAAGTAGCCACGTGGGGAGAGCAGTGCCCACCCTTGGAAGGAGAACTATTACCATAGCAAGACCTCATCTTAAACAGCCCCGACATCTCAAACACAAGGATAAAAATAGAAGCCCCAGAAGAATTTAGCGAAAATATAATGAAAGGTGAGAGCCCCAGAGGCAACCCTGAATTTGCTGGAGAGGCAAAGTGAAGTGCAAGCTGATGGGCCCCAAGGTCAAGGGCAGGAAGCTTTATTGGAGGCGAGAGCTTAGGAAGGGGGCAGCTTGACCTGGCCCCAGGGTGGACAGGATGATATGAGAACCAGATGACAATAATGATTATAACAAGGATCAGGCTTCACTTAGCCTTACAGATGCCTCGAGAAACTCTCAGTCTTGCAAAACAACCAAACCCGCCTGACTCAGTAAAAGTAGAGGGAATGTTTTGCACAAAATACTCTTCGAGATCTATCACCAAGAAATATCTTCAAATGATTCCTTATACTCACTATCCTTCAGCAGATTCAGCGAGGACAGTCTTCAAAAAGCCTGGTCCCACACAAATACTTCTGGATAAGCACAGTAGCAGGCCTGCTGTATACACAGTGTCAGGACTATTCAACTCCACTGCAACACCACTCCATTCCAGATACTCAAACGTAAAGACACACAAGAATTCCTGTCATTGAAAAATTCATGAGCTAGTTGGCAAAGACCATAATCTAAACCAAGGATTCTTGAACCTGGCTGTTCATGTGAAATACCTGGGGAATCAATTCCAGGGCCCCAACCCCATGTCCCCAAACGTATTGATGCTGAATCTCCAGTGGGGGGAAGAGTATAGGAATCATTTAAGAGAAAGTTGCTATTGATTGGCTAGTTTTAGGAAAAAATGTATTTTTTTTTCAGAGAGAATATCACCCCAGTTAACATTTTTCTAGCAGAACACTTTGGCTTTTTTTAATACTCAAACTTCAAGAATGCAGCTACTTCTCAAAAAATACACAACTATTTCTCAACACTATTCTACCAGTGTTTATCAAGGAAAAAATATATATTTATATCCCCAATACTCTGCAATATATTTTTTAAAAACCGTGTGCAAATAAAGAATTGCATGACCTTCCAGACAAAATCAGCAGCATGTCAGAATGACATGTAGATATTTTAAAGAGCTACTTGAGGGCCAACAAATGGGACACAGGTCTCAGATGTGGCTGACTTAAAATACATTACAGCCTCAAAAAAAAAAAAAATATGTTGGCAACTGGGTGGCTCGGTCAGTTAAGCCTCCGACTTTGGCTCAGGTCATGATCTCATGGTTCATGAGCTCAGGTCCTGTGTGGGGCTCTGTGCTAACAGCTCAGAGCCTGGAGCCTGCTTCAGATTCTGTGTCTCCCTCTCTCTCTGCCCCTCCTCCACTTGCTCTCTCATACTTGCTCTCTCTCTCAAAAATAAACATTAAAATAATAAAAAATAATAAAATGCATTACAGCCTCACAGCATTTGACACTCTAACATGACAACTTATTACATGTATGGATATTTTACAAAGCCTTAGTTATGATTTAAGAAACACATTAAGCATGAGGGGTTGATACATAAGGCCGTATCAGTTTTCCCATTGAAAAAAATCACACGATCCTGGCCCCTAGTGATCCCCTTAGATACAAGCAGAGTATCTAAGGTATAGGTATGGATGACTGATGTTACAGGGGACATGATTAGGATTCAAATCCAGTGTGGGGCTCACAACCATTGGGAGTCACACTCAACACAGGGAGAGAGAAAGTCACTGCAGGCACCTGGGAAGCCACCACAGAGCCCGTGAAAACAGCACTAGGCCTCAACAGGTAGAGGTGTTTTGAGGTGCCAAGGGGAAACGAGGAAGGAGACAAAATTTCCGGAAGAGGGAGAATCCCATGAGAAGGCAAAGGTTTTTGAAAGCTTGGAGTTATCTAGGGCACGGGGCTCGATCTGGGGCCCAGAGTGTGTGAAGGACTGGGCAGGGGTATGCAGCGAATCTGTCCACACATTCACATGGGCATGAAGCACATGTCTGATGAGGACCTACTACATGCCAGCCACTGAAGACAGAGAAGGGAGGAAAATTGACTGGCAAAAATAAAAATAAAAAAGCCAAAATAATGAGTTCATCCCTAAAATAGTTTATGTCCAGCAAAGGAAATAAGCATGTACATATTTAATTACGGTGAGGATACAGCCTACAAATGCATGCTTTGAAGGAGGTGGTAGGCAGAGTCACCCAAACTGGTAGGGGACGGCGGGAGTCACAGGTGAGCTCTGTGAGGATTCCATTTTCAAGCTGGATTCTGACAGATGGGGCCCAGCCTGTTTTTTTTTTTTAATAGGACACGGAAACATTTGAACACTTTAAATGAATTATGGTTCGGGTGGGCACAAAATAGGGGATGCCTCTTGTTTATCCATTTTGGCAGGTTGTACCGTCCAGAAGTTCAGAACGGATTACAAAGGGACACAGGGGTGTGCTTAAGACAGTAGGGAGAGGGTGAGAGGCACGGGCAGGGGGCCTGTTCATGTACAACCAGACCCACAGAGGGGCAGTTTCCATAGTGGCTGTAGCTCAGCCCACTTAGATCAGTGCTCTCTGGCCGTCACCAGCCAAGTACTCCGGCAGCAGCTGCTCTGGATTCAAGGATGGGGAACATGGAATGTAATATACTAGTGATGAATTTTCTCTTCGGAGCTAATGAACGGCACACCTTGGAGAGCAGCTCAGAGGAGCACCAGTCTGCTCTGCCTCCTAGAAAGCACAGGTGATTTCGATTTGACCTTGGAGGACAGAAACAAACCACGTGGGTGGCACTGCACACCTCGGCTCCCCATTAAGTCCACTTTAGAGCCTACCAAGTGTGTAAAGATGGCAGCGCTGCCTTGTTCATGCATTTATTCCACAGCTGTTTTCTGAATTCTGCTATGTGCAAAGGATGATGTTGGGAAAGGACAACAGGAAAGACACTAGTGGAGACAGCTAACTTAGGTAAAAAGGTCCTGAGGCTGCAGGGCAAGTAGGAGAAAACTAAAGATAGCCATTGTGGCTCAAAGGCAGACAGGCAAGGAGAGTGAGCCTTGAGAAGAGGTGGGGGAAGTGAAAGAGGGCAGGGCCCAGTAGACCATCTCACAAAATATTATACTGAAAGGTTTTCAGCAGTGATGAGCTCAATAAGCTTTATTTCCAAAAGATCATTCTGGCTGCACCATGAAAGGTCACAAGCAGACAGAGGAGGTGTGGTATACAGCCAGCCAGTTAAGAGATGAATTTACCCATCACACTAGGCATTGATGGAGTTTAGACCAGGGCAGAGCTACTCTAAGCCAAGTTTTCGGCCAGCAGGATCACCCCACTCCTGGGAGCTTTAGAAATGCAGATTCCCGAGCATGACCTGTACCTACTGAACTGGAATTGTTGGGAGTGGGGCCCAGGAATCTGCACTTTAATCAGCTCACCTGGTGACTCTTACATGCTCTCAAGTTTGAGAAGCAGTGGCTCAGGGTAGTAGTGACAGAGTGGAGGACACATGAAAATATATTTTGAGAAGTGAATGAGTAGACCAACAGGGAATGGTGAATAAATTCTGATAAACCTATACTGTAGAACTTTATGGAACAATTCTTCTGAGTTACAGGATGCATATACATGAAGAAAGGTACTTTTGATATAATATTAAGTAAAGTGCTGAGTAAAGAGTATAATATCCCTTTTAAAAAATAGACATACATGGCTATAATTTATATATTTGTATGTTTACCTAAGAATAGAAGAAACTAGAGAATACTATACATCAAATGTTAACATCCATTCCTTAGTGAGCAGAGCCTGAGAAGTGCGGGGAGTGCTTACACTTTAATATATGCATTTTACTTACTTGTTAAAACAAGCACTTTTAACAAATGCTTTTATAACTTAAAACTAAACATAAGTCTTACAATGATATAGGCATGTAAAATGCTCCCTGAGAATTCCAATACAGTGAGTAGAGCATCTGTGTGCAGACCAGAGTGAGAGGCCCCGGCACTGAGCCCCCTGGACCCACGTCTCCAAACCCACCCCTTGTCAACATACGGGACTCTATTTCCTAAGTTCTTCATCTATATGATTCCTGGGTTCGGAGAGATGATCACCAGACTAAGCTCATTTATTCACATGGGGCCTCTGCTCTCATTAAACACGGAATTTCTATTAGGCTTTTATGAATATCAAAATTGACCTCGAGGCACCCTTTTTGGGGTTCACAGAACAGGAAGATATCTAGGGTCCCTTCTGGCCGACCATACATCTGATAACCACGCTGTGATTTCTCTTAGAACTTTCCATGAGGAGCATGGCCACCGGCAACAGGGGAAATGGACCGCTGCCGGGCTCCATGCTCTGTGCTCACTGGGGCATGACCAATATGACAAAGGCCCACAGAGGCCCTTAGCTGTCCCCTAAGCATCACTGTCGGGGTAGGGGCGGGTGGGGAGCTTTGAGTACAAGCAGCATTCTCTGCTCAAAATGCCAACTATGCTGAATCAAAAAAAAAAAAAAAAAAAAAAACATTTTCAAAAACGCCTGTGGGTAAATTTGAGCTGCCCACAGCTCCCCAGGGGCATCTCGAACTTGCTGTCGAGCCATTTCTGTGGATTTCAGTCAAATTCTAATTTTAGTGTTCATTAAACACGGGTAATTCCCCAGCCGGTCCCTGCCTCACCTCGTACACAGAGTGCGTCGGCAATATAGGTCACTGAGGCTTCGAAAACACTCCCACATCAAAGACAAACCTTTTCATTATAAGCATTAACTTTCTAAATAATGATGAACTTGAAAAGTTTTCCAAAGCTGCAGGGTGGGTGTGAGGGGAGATGGCATCCTCCTCGTGAACATCTGCATGAACGTGGCTCATTATGCGGGTGACCGTCCACAAAGGTTGTTCCGGGAAGTGGTACGGGATGGAGGTACGTCTGCATCTACTCCTCCATTGGACTGATACTTACTGAGACCAATAATGTAGGGACACAACCAGAGCCTGTAATATTGGGAAAACACACTCAAACGTGTGTGCACGTGCACGCATACGCGCGCGCGCGCGCACACACACACACACACATACACATCCGTCATGGGCAGGACATGTCTAGAGAAAAGGCTGCTCACAGCATTTTACATCTTCCCATTGCTATCAAGGCCAAATTCCTTATCACAGCTGTATCACTTAAGATCCTTCAAGCTGAAAAGAACAGCGACAAGAACAAAAAAGAGTGGCTTAGATCCTAAGGATACTTAATACTTTACCAAACGTCTCAAATGAGTTGGCTCCGATCCCCCGGCTCACAGCCTCATGATCACAAGGTGGCTGCTGAAATGCTAAACATCACTTTTTACACAAGAGCATCCATTTGACTGGTGAGTCTTTATTTTTATTGTTTTTAATTGTTTTTTATTTTTTTTAATTTTTTTTAAAGATTTTTATTTATTTCTAGGAGAGAGAGAGAAAGACAGCGTGAGCAGGGGGAGGGTCAGAGAGAGAGGGAGTCACAGACTGAAACAGGCTCCAGGCTCTGAGCTGGCAGTCAGCACAGAGCCCGACGAGGGGCTCGAACCCACAAACCGCGAGATCATGACCTAAGCGAAAGTCGGACGCTTAACCGACTAAGCCACCCAAGCACCCCTTTTTATTGTTTTTTAATGCTTATTTTTGAGAGAAAGAGACGGAGACAGAGAGAGACAGAGTGTGAGCAGGGGAGGGGCCTTGAGAGAGGAGACACAGAATCCGAAGCAGGCTCCAGACTCTGAGCTGTCAGCACAGAACCCAATGAGAAAACCGTTTTTGAATGTTGCCTAATGTGACAGTTGATCGTAGGATTAAGATTTGCCAATCAAGGGACTCCTAGGTGGCTGAGTCAGTTGGGCATCCGACTTCAGCTCAGGCATGATCTCATGGCTTATGGGTTCGAGCCCCACGTCAGGCTCTGTGCTGACAGCTCAGAGCCTGGAGCCTGCTTCAGATTCTGTGTCTCCATCTCTCTCCGCCCCTCCCCAGCTCACACTGTCACTCTCTCTCTCTCTCAAAAATAAACATTAAAATAAATAAAAAAAAAAAAAAAAAAGAGAGAGCGCTAAACCAAGCTGTCTGGTTTTGAATCCCAGCTTTGGCACTCACTAGCTTCTGGGCCCTGGGAAACTAAACGGTCTGGGCCCGGGGCCTTTCCATTACTCAACCTGCGGTAATAATCGTCACCACTGGGTAGGATTGCTATGAAGATCAAATAAAGTGATATCTTTAAGTGCTTAAAAGGATATCTGCCACACAGTGTGTTCTAGATGAATACAACAGAAACACTGAAGCAGGAGAGTCCCAGGGAGAACACAGGTGTCCAGCTTACCCAGCCTCTGGGTGTTAGGCTCCATCCACACAGCACAAGGCAAAGGGGAGAGCTGGAAGGCACTACTTGTAAACTTGGTTAATTAAACCAGACAAAGGATGCTCAAAGCAGCAGCAAGCATACCAAGTCAGTATCTAATCTTTGTTACCTTTCCCACTCTTAACAGCCACTCAAAACAGAGCAACCTCAAAAAATACATATATATTTTTTTTACACAGGAGCTAGATATCTAAGTATTTGCTATTTAAGTTTTATTTAAGGGCAGGGTAGAAGGGAATCTGAATTCTGGTGTAAAAGAGTCATTGGATCAGGGCACCGGGGTGGGTCAGTCAGTTAAGCATCCGATTCTTGGTTTTGGCTCAGGTCATGATCTCATGGTTCATGAGTTCGAGTCGCACATCGGGCTCTGTGCTGGCAGGGCAGAACCTACTTGGGATTCATTCATTCCTATTCTCTCTCTCTCTCTCTCTCTCTCTCCCTCTCTCCCCCCATCCCTCTTGTCTCCCCCTTCTCTCCTACTCTGCCCCTCCTGCACTCACTCTCTCTCTCAAAATAAATAAAAAACCTAAAAAAAAAAAAAAAAAAGAGTCATAGGATCAAGGCTATGACTCAACTAAGCCGGAGGGACAGTGTCCAGAGCTCTCCTGGAAAAGTCCAGGGCTCAGCTCAGAAGACCAGTCTCCAAGATGAGATATAGAGAAAAGAAAGAACATGGTCTTCCTCTCAACATATAAAATTAAACCATTACCATCTTGATCTTTTGATCAGCATCTGTTACTAATAGAGAAAACCCATTTTACCTTGGGGCTTGGTCCAGCATTCAAGTGCACACTGCACCAGTGTTCTGCTACCCCAGGTATCCGACCAGTCCTGGAGTTAATATTGTTTATGGGCTGCTGGTTTCCTCTGATTATTTTTATTGACATTCAGTGCCTATGAATCAGCAGACCAAAGTCCCCTCTGGAGCCAGGAGGAGCACCGGCAGATGCTGACCTGCTCTCCCTTCTCTGCTGAGAGGACTAGATCTCAGCCCGAGCACCTGAAGCCAGCCCACAGGTGCGCCGGGGAACAGGCACAGAGACCAGCTGCTACTGGGAAGAACGTGGGAGGGGGGGATTGGGGGGTATAGAGGAGAAGCACCTGTCCAGCCACACCTGTCACCATCCTCCCCGCACACAGAACGCCGTCCTGACTGCTCCCCGTGCTCCCTCTGGCCCACCCGCACTCCTCTGCCTCCTCCCATGGCTGTGCACATGCTGTTCCCACCGCCTCGGGCAGCCAGGTCCCATGTCTCTGCTCCAGCGGCACCCTGACCTCTTCTGAACTCTCTCTACTCCTGGAGGATCGAAGCTTGTCTCTATTTTAACCTACGGTCAAGGCCTTCTAATTCGCTACCGCTCGCAGCCCGGAGGCCTTTGCGGGCAGGGGCCTGCCCTTATCTCTGCCTGTCCTTCCTACTACTGTTCCTTGCCTGAAAAACGAATAAGCAATTTCCAAGTGCCTCAGGTGTACAAATCACTTACCATTACAAAGTGTATCAGTTTCCTATGGCTGGTGTAACAAATGACTACAAACTTAATGACTTACAATCACGTGAATTTGGGGCACCTGGGTGGCTCAGTCAGTTGAGCATCTGACTCTTGATCTGGGCTCAGGTCAGGATGCCAGGGTGGTGGGACAGAGCCCCACATTGGGCGCTGCGATGCATGTGGAGGCTGCTGGAGATTCCCTTCCCCTCTGCCCCTCCCATCCACTTGCTCTCTTTATCTAAAAATAAATCTTTTTAAAACATACATTTATCAAAGTTCAGAGGTCAGAAGTCTGAACTTACAGGGCTAAAATCAAGCTGGCGGCAGACCCACATTCCTTTGGGAGGTTCCCCGGAGAGAATGATTTTCTTCCCTTTTCTGGCTCCTAGAGGCCCCCACCGTTCCTTGGCTTGGGGTCCCTTCAATCCTTGCAAAGCCAGTAACATAGGGGCTTCAATCTCTCTCCCACTATTGTCTCCTCCCCTTATTCCTCCATCTCCCTGCCGTCAACTCCCCACACTTGCTTCTTCATCAGATCTTCTCTGACTCACACCCTCCTGCCCCCTCCCTTACGAGGACCCTTAGGATTCATTGAGGCGCATGCAGATAATCCAGGAAAATCTCCATCTAAAACACTTAAACACATCTGCAAGCCCCTTTTGCCACAGAAGAGAACATTCACTGGTTCAGAGGATTAGGGCGGGGACGTCTTAGGGGGCCAGGGCTGACCACCGACAAAGGGAGCAGGACGCCATGAAAAAGCACCGGAAGGGGAGTCAGAGAGCTCTGGCTGTGACTCTGTTCCTTCCCTCTGTGACCCTGGATAAACTGCCTAACTTCTCTGAGCATAATTCTTCATCCCTAAAACTTCACAAAGGTACTCTCAGAAAAAGATGTATATTTAAGAAGAAAGCCCTTTAAACATCAAAACACAAAACAAATACAAAGTCTTGTTGTTTCAGTTTTTTGTTGTTTGCCCGGCTTTAGCAGGTGGACAGCTCTTTAAAATGGTCTGAAGTGAGGTAAGGAGTGTGTGCGCGCACACACACACACACACCACATTTAAAACATCACAAAAAAGACTACATCACAAAATTAAAAGATATGGCCAAAGCTACATTTGAAGGTAAAATCACAGCTGAATTTTTTTAAATAAAAACTTGTATATTTGAGCACTTATTAGATGCCAGACACTATCACATTTGACTCTGAAACCCACCCTATAATGATACCTAAATTACACAGGAGGAAATGCAGTCTTTGTGACATCATACACAGCCAGGAAGTGACAGAAGTGAACTGAATTGAAAGTGTACTTACATCCTTGTCAGCCTGGTTTTATCAGGGCAGCAACCAGTTTTGCTAGTTTTCTTCTCCCAAAAGTAACACTCTTCTCACAGTCCCTCAAAGCCCCTTATAATATCTATGCACACTAGCCTCATTTATAAGGGCCAATGCCGGCATCTTTTTCAGATGTCTGACCTCAGGCTGCCTGAACTCATTCTGCCTTGGTGAGCTGTGGTCCCTGAGAAATTAAAGCCCACCCCATGGATAGCCCTTAAGCACTGGCTGGCAGGTGTGCGGTATAAATGCCCCAGATTCCTCACATTGGATTGGATGATTTGGAGCACGTGTTTTACACCATTTCCCAGAGTTTCCATTTGGGATTTGATTTTAGGTGCCACTGTGTCAGCTAGCTTAATATCTCGTCCCTTACTGGTTTTTTTCTCTTAACAGTACAAGGATAGGGTCTGCTTTCCAGGGAGGGAACTCAAAAGGACATGTAGATAAGGGAACCTAGAGATATAATGGTTCCTGACATACGTAAGCAAAAACAACCCCATAACTGAATTAAAAAGGGAATAGCATTAAAAACCATGACAACTAAAATTGACATTGAAAAAAAAGTCGAGAACAAGCGTGGTGTGCTTTTCACAGCACACCAAGTAAAAGAGCAAATATAAGTTGAGAGGGAAGTTGGGAGGTAAGAAAATCAAATGGCAAAGCTCCAACTCCAACATATGGATAATGGATGATGCAGAAAACCAAAACAAGGGAAACAAAAGTAAAATGCAAAGCTACAAGGAAGCTGAAAAAGTTCATCTGTAAGTGAAAAGACAGGTAAAATCAACATAAAGGAACCAACAGCTAGACAAAGACCGGTTTTACTGTGGTTGTTTGTGTGTTTTATCTTTTCAATTCAAGAACAGATGACAATTAAGAGGACTCAGGTAGAAAACTGTGGTTAACCATAAAGGAAGAAAAATCAAGCGGCCTTCCTAGAGTACATGCCAGAAGAAAGGACCGTGAACAAGGTCCTTGCAAATGGTATTTTGAACATGCATAACCTGAGAATATTATACCCAGCCAAACAGACAGGGCCATCTGAAGATAATTAAATGACATTCTTAGATAAGTAGTGACACATGAATTTTAACATTCATTTATGATTGTAGGGAATAAAATTACTAAAATACTAGGGGAAAGAGAAAACAATAAATCCCACATTTTTTATTTAGCCTTGATTAAAATCACATTTAAAACAGAGGTCACATGGGTGCATGGGTGGTTCAGCTGGCTGAGCAGTTTCACTCCTGATTTTGACTCAGGTCATGATCCCAGGGTTGTGGGATCCAGCCCTGCATCAGCATGGGACCTGCTTAAGACTCTCCCTCCCTCCCTCTGCCCCTTTCCCATGCTCAGATGCTCACTTGTGCTCTCTCTATAATAGAAAGAGAGAGAGAGAGAGAAAGAAAGAGAAACAAAAAACAAAGAAATAGAAACGGAGGTCACAGATAAACTTGAGAGATTATGAAATTTTGATTATTGATATAAAGCTGCAAGAATCTGATCCACAAATAATGACATCCCAGAATACAAAGGTCAGAGTTGGAGAAGAATCAGATGCTTTAAGTATACCAAAAAAATAAACATTGGAGAGTGTGGAGCAAAAATCCTCTCTTGTTAGAAGTATGTTTTTATCCTTAAAAAACCCTGAATTCTGTCTAGTTTGTTTGAAGCTCTAAGGTAAGATTCTACCTTATCTTCACTTGTTTATTTCTAATAGGGAATTTTTATTTACCCTTTGTGTTTTTGTTTCAGGGAATTGAATTTTAGTTACTCATCCAAAGTAACAACCATGAACGTTCTGAAGTTGGTGTAATTATCTCAGCCAATATAAAAGCAGTCCCTCATCTGCGGGATTAAGAAACAAGCGAAACCAACAGAAAGCACCTCTTACCGGCCTTGTACAAATTATGGCAGAAGTGACCATAAACGGAAACTGTAACAGAAATATTTCAAAATCATGCTGCATCTTCACTTTTTCCTCATCGATATACACAAAAACAGAACAAGAGATAAATCAAAATGAAGACCTCAAACATTAGCACCTTGTATGAAATGACTGGTGGTGAATACTGAAAACTTCCCTATTGTTATAAGATACAAATGAAATGAAATTAAAATAACCATGAAAAAATACGATACGGATAAAATCACAATCACCTCCAGAGTAAAAGGAATCCCCAAGTCTGCGTGACCTCATTTTCTTTAAAAAAAAAAAAAAAAAAAAAGTTACTGCCTAACAATGATCCCAACATGTAGCAGTTTTTAAAACAACCGCTATGTATTACCACTAACAACTCCAGGAAATGGCTGGAGGGCTCTGTTCAACTGCACTGTCTGCCATGATGTTGGCCTGACTTGCTCAGGTACCTCTGGTCAGCTGGCAGGTTACCTGACACGGGTGGTCAGTGACAACTTCATTTACCGGTCTGGCAGTGGGCGTCTTGTGTGCCAGGGCCATATGGTGACCAGGCCCTGTCTGGCCTCATCCAGAAGGCCAGCCCTGGGCTTGTTCACATGACAGTGGCATAATTCCAGGAGAGACAGAGAAGAATCACGACACCCTGTCACCTCTACCGCATTCGGTTGACCAAAGCAAGTCTCAGAGGCGGCATAGACTCCAGCCTCCATCTCTGGATGGGAGGTACTGCAAAGTCATATTGCAGAGAGCACAGATAGGAGAGCAGGGAGAGAACTGGGAACTTCCTGATCGATCTGTACAATTAGTCTACCACAGGCGGGAAAGAATAATGAAAGCAGGTAAAATGATACCATCTTCTTGACATTAATATAAAAATTTACTGTTGATATGGAATTATATTCACTACAGAGTCTAAAATAAGAAAGACACTATAAAATACTGCAGTCTTCTATTGATAAAGTGAAAATATATAAGGAACGCATAAGTCTGATATAAGACTGTTAACTATAGTGAAAAGAAAATACGGTTTTTAAGAACCTGTAAGTGAACAAGAAAAAGATCGATACTCATTTAAAAACTGGGTGAGTGACATGATGAGACCATTCATATAAGAAGTGCGACTGCCTGAACTAAAAACTGTCTAAACTTATTAGTAACAAACTCATTGCAATTAAGCATTATATATATACGCATACATACACATATGTAAGTATGCAGATGCATGCACACATATGCACATATTCATATATTTATATACTTTATTGATTATAAAAACAGATAAATTTATGAATCTATTCTAAATACATTGAAAGGATACAATTTTGCCTCCCAAATTTGCAGAGATTTTCATAAAATGATAACACCTGTTGTTCTCAAAGTAAAGTTACTCTGATACATCAACCAATGCAAGTGTAAACTGGAATAAGTTTTCTGGAGGCCAGTGTGTCGAGAGGCATCAAAAGCTGCGGTGATGGGCATGCTCTCTGACAAAGCATGCTAGGAAATGAATGACACCCATCACAATTTAGCTCCAGATTTGTTCTTCAGACTGTTATACAGAGAATACAACATTGAAAAGAACTCACGTGCAACCGAAGGAAGTAAATGATGTAAAATTAGAGTATATCCATACAATAGAATACCTTTCAATCATTAAAATTCTATTGCTCTTGAGAGGTTCATGATATAATTACTGAAAGAATACAGTATGTCAGGTGGCCTTTTTGGGTAAATATGTGTATATATTTGTACATACCATGAAAAGCATAAATACTAAAATTTAAATGAAACTGTACTTCGCAATTTTTCCCTCTTTATTTTTCTAAAATGATTTTATATTCCTATCATCAGAAAACAAAACCATTTAATACTCAAACAGTATATCAGTGAAATACTTGCAGCAATTATGATAAACACAGGCTCAATATCTTCTGTGTAGAGACTCCATAAGAAATACAAGGCAAACAGCATAAACTCATAAAACAAGATAAACAACTAATTAAGAAACATCTTTAATGTAGAGAAAATAGATGCAAATTTTAACACTAGCTAAGATGGGATGTTTTAAATTCCAAAACTTTTCCAGTGGAATAATACATGTGTACAACCCTTCTAGAAAGCAATTGCACATGAATCAGGAGCTTTACATGTAAGTCACAGAGCTGTAAAAATATCAAAGGAAAGTATAAGGGAATTTGTTAATGATCTCAGGATGGAGGTCTCTCTGAATGAAACAAAAAAAATAGATGCAAAATAGAAAGACTGACATGTACATTCACCCTAAAATTAAAATCATTACATGACAATATACCTCACAGCTAAGTTGAAAGCAATCAAGAGATTGAGAAGCAGGGTGAGCCTATGAGAAGTTCGACAAATTATTACCCCAACAGAAACTCTAAAGCTGAAAAACACTGACAAAAACAACCATTTCAGTGCCCTGGAAATCACCAAAGGCACACAACAACCTACAATGTTTGTGCTTATACAACTGCTAGACTTTTGATAAGAACAGTGGGACTCTGCAGTAGTCTCGCTTTGGATTGTAACCATAACTCACCATCACCAACACCAACACCACCAGTATCACCAACACCACCACAGACACAACCACCACCACCACCATCACCACCACCACCACCATCATCACCACCATCACTGCCACCATCACCACCATCACCACCACCATCACTACCACCATCACCGCCACACCACTGCCACCATCACCACCACCACCATCACTGTCATCATCACCATCACCACCACCATCATCACCACCACCGCCATCATCACCACCATCACCGCTACCATCATCACCACCACCATCACCACCACCATCATCACCACCATCACCACCACCATCACCGCTACCATCATTACCACCACCACTGCCGCCACCACCACTGCCACCATCACCACCACCACTGCCACCACCACCACCACCACCACAAACACAACCACCACCATCACCATCACCACCACCACAAACACAACCACCACCATCACCATCATCACCACCATAAATACATACACCATCATCACCTTCATCACCAGCTAGGCTGGCAGAGGCTCTGCCAGGATGGAGAGCTTTGAGGAGTGACAGCTTCACACACCCACCGGGACAATGTCCAAACACGCAGGTGTTATCAGTGAAGGTGACTATCTTGGAGGCAGGGAGGGCCAATGGCTTTACTTGTTTGAAGCTGTGGTCTTGGGGACAGCATATTCCTGGCTGAGGATGCACACACACACAGCAGGGACTGGGCAGAACACAAACACGGTATATCCCTCCAACGGAATACTATCCAACAACAGAAAGAAATGAAGTCCTGACACATTACCACATGGATTAACCTAAAACCATTATGCTAAATGAAAGAAGTCAGATGGAAAAGACTATATATTGTAAGATTCCATTTAGTCCAGGAAAGGCGAATTTATTGAGACAGAATACAGACCAGTAGTTGCCAGTTGTTGCCTAGGGCTGGGAGGTGGGAGCGTGGATTAACTGCAAATGGGCATGAGGGAAATTTCTGGTTGGCAGACAAGGTCTAAAAGTGTATTGTGGTGATGGCTGTACAACTCTATAAGCTCACTTAAAATTCTTGAATGGTAGACTTATAACAGTTGAACTTTATGGTTTGTGAGTTATACTTCAGTACAGCTATTTTAAGAAAGAGATAGGGAGACAATATTTGCACCATATCTTTAAAAAAGCTGAACAGGGCACCTGGGTGGCTCAGTCAGTTGAGCACCCAACTTCAGCTCAGGTCATGATCTCACAGTTCGTGGGTTCATGCCCCGCAACAGGCTCTGTGTTCACAGCTAGCTCAGAGCCTGGAGCCCGCTTCAGATTCTGTGTCTCCTTCTCACTCTGCCCCTCCCCCGTCCTCACTCTGTCTCTCTGTCTCTAATAATAAATAAATGTAAAGAAAAGAAAAGAAAAGGAAAAAAGCCGAGCATTCGTAACATATAGTTCAATACCCTGAAAAACTACTCAGCAGGGAGACAGGCAGAAACAACTACAACAGCCACATATGAAAAGGTGTCTGATTCACCTAGAAATGAGGGATAAGCAAGTTAAGACAAGATCTTATAGCCTCTTTCTATCCTCTGAACTAAAAGACTGAAGAAAATGACTTGTTCCCATTTTACAGATTGGGAAGAGAGGTTTGAGAGTCTCAATCCCTTGTCCAAACCCACCTCTTCAGCTGGTGAGTGAAGGTCTGCCACCATGAACTTGCACAGTCCCTCTCCCACAATTGTAGTCTGTATCATCCCCAAGCCAGCATCTAAGTACACAGTGAAGATATTGAGATGTTACAGATTGTGAGGGACTGGGAGAGGCTTGCTGAGCTCGGTAACGCACTCCATCAGGCATTTGTATTGTTCCTATTAACACCTAATAGTCCATCAGGGCTCATTATGGATTTTTGTTTCTCTCTTCGTGACTAGATTATTGAGATTTCATTAATGCCAATTTATCACCAGGGCCCTCAGTCTAGCTAGTGTCGCTCTGGCTTGTGGTAGAAGCTGCAGTTGGTGCAGTTTTGGAGATTTCCCCAAACCCCACCTTCAGCCACAGATGTCAAGGACATCTTGGATGTCAAGGAGCCGGTGTGCAGGGGTTGACTCATCACAGTCTCTTCAAGCACCACCTCAGAGCGAGAAGTCCTTGGTTAGCGCCATGGTCACTCGAGCCCCTGGCTGCCACTTTGTCTCCCTTAGGCTTCAATCTTCTGTCTTGTAAAAAAACATCCCTCCAATGTTGCTGAACTTGGGGTGACCCAAAAGGTGGGCTGGGTGGGGACAGGCTTAGGAGAGTGTGATGCAGAATCGGCCTTCACCAGAGACAGCCACCTCAACCCACGCAGAGCAGGTACCCAGCCTCAGACTTTAAAAGTTTTAGGAAACCACATTAATCTGGATTTCAAAAAAAACCAGACCCAACCCCAAATCCACCTAGAGCAAAAATACTCTATTCAAAATAAAAGGCAAAGACCTCCTTATCTCCACAAAATCCTCTAGTCCCAGGGTTCTGTACCCAGGGTGCTGGGCCCATGCAGATCTTCCCACAGGAGGCTGAAGAGCCTGGGAGGGAAGACTAAGCTGCAGTATTTGGGACTCAGGAGGGGTGACCGACCTCCTGTCTTCCCATGACCACTGGCGTGCAGCAGGGGAGAATGAAGCCCGAGGTGTGATTCTGAATCAGAGTCACCAGGGCACCAGTTTGCTTGGCATTAAAAGCTCCCCCAGTTAATTCTGGTGTTTTCTAAAGTGCAAGGATCACTGTCTAAGTACAGAGGATCTCAAACATTGAGTGTGTATCAGGATCACTGGGAAAGCTACTAAAGACCACAGCCCAGGATCCTTGAAATATGACCTAGGCCTGTGCATTTTTGCCAGGTTCTCCAAGTGATCTTGATATGACCAAAGACTGGGAAGCAGTGAATTAGCATCTAGGCAATGTCTGGTGGGCCAAGCAATCCAACCACCTGGGGAAGGAGGCACCATAAGCTAAGAGGTGTTACCCGTGCACTGCCTGGCTTGTAGCAGGTCTGAGTAAGTAACCACACCTTACTTACCTAACACAAACTGCAAGAGAAGAGGGTTCCCGCACGTTAGGATGCCAGACACATTCCTGAGACTCCCTCTTTGCACCAGTTTGTAAACTACGATTAGCTCCCCGTATTGTGCCCCAGCCCCACGCAAGAGCCACCCGTGGACATCAACAGTGCGTATCCAACACTGCCTTAATAGCAACAGTTTAACAATGTGATGAAGGGAACAGTGATGCTAGGGGTGGGGGAAGGAGAAAGACATGGGCTGCTTACTAGGAAATCCTCCCCCTTGGGGACTTTCTGTCCAGTGTCTATCTCAAGGTATTTGTAATGACATCTTCAAAAGCTGAGGATGAGTCAAAACAGGGTTTGTGTTAACAGAGATGAAAGCTTCTTATCACTCTAAAGGTTTCCCCAACACAGCACGAACTAAGTATTCAAGGATAAGATGGTATGGGTGACACAAAATCACTCATTCATTCATTTATTCGTTCATTCGCTGAGGGCACAATGCTTGAGGATCTGGATTCTGGGATCAGGCTGCCTGGTTGTACCACTTCCAGCCACGTGCTTGCATTGTTGAATATCTTTGTGTCTCAGTTTTCTCTCCCATTAAGTGGGGGTAACAACAGAATCTACCTCCTGGGGAATCTGGGAGGACTTACCGTGTTGTGTAAGTATCAGGACACTGCCAGACACGTAGTAAGCACCATGTGAGTGCTGGCTGTTATAATTCATTTGCTTTCACACAAGACATGCTAGGGTGCTCACATGAAAATCCCTGCCCTGTGCCCAAGGGCCTTCCAAAAAGGCAAAGGAGATGGGCAGGTGAGAGTCAACCACTACAGTGGTGTATATTGATGCCAAGTAATGACAGAGGGAATGCAGAGGCCAGCACTGAAGCCAAACATTCCAGAGAGTCATTTGGTGGGAGAAGTGGGGGGCTCTCAGAAGCTCTCCTGGAACAGAGCACCCAAACATGAGCTAACTGAACAATGTAAGGGGTAGTTTTCATAAATAGTTTATTGTCAGGTTGGTTTCCATACAACACCCAGTGCTCATCCCAACGAGTGCCTTCCTCCATGCCCATCACCCCCCTTTCACTCTCCCCCACCCCCATCAACTCTCAGTTTGTTCTCAGCATTTAAGAGTCACTCATGGTTTGCCTGCCTCCCTCCCTCTCCCCAACTATTTTTTCCCCTTCTTCTTCCTCATGGTCCTCCATTAGCTTCCTCCTAATCCAGCTATATGTGCAAACATATGGTAGCTGTCCTTCTCTGCATGACTTATTTCACTCAGCATAACACCCTCAAGTTCCATCCATGTTGCTACACATGCAGATTTCATGCCATGTAGTATTCCATGGGTAGTTTTCAAAATGCATGTTCCGTGGACCCATCCCTGGAGATTCAGAGTCCCTAAGTTTGTGAAGGGCCCCAGGGTCAAACATTTGAAATCCCCCCCCCTCCCCAGCAGGTTCCAATGTGGCCTAGGCACTGGCCTAGGAGTAGAAGATGAGTAAGAAAAGGACAGCAAGTTGCTCCTGGGTGAAGAGAGGAGTGGGCGGAGGTTGGGGACCCCACCACATGGCCTGGCCAGACCTTCAGCTTGAATCCTAATCTAAGTCAGAGCCCTTCACCCCCACTGCATGCTAGATGCCCTCCCCTCCAGTCTGAGGCAGAACCCGATAGTCTCTGACTTCCGCTGCTAGTTTTCACCACTTCTCTTCTCTCTTCCTTCAGAGATATTGCCCCACCTTGGGAATGGATAATTATTCAGCGTGTTGGCTTCTTTTCTTGCTTCCTAGACCTTAAGCTTCACAGGACTAGACATAAGCTCCGTTCTCTGCTCCTTCATCACCGGTGGTGGCCACGTCCCACGGTGCCTGGCACATAACAGCAGCTCAACATGCTTGCTGCCCCACGAGTGACTTGAGTCACTTCACCAGCTGGGTGAGGACAGTCCAGATACATCTGAATTTGTTTACTCAGAGTCACAGACTTCTGCCTCCCAACCACTGTCAAGCTCAGGCCTCAGACTCTTTTTTGCATCCTTAAGACTTTTTCACCATTTCTTAAAAATTTCTCTGAGGCCGGTGCTTCTTTAAAATACATTCTCTGGGGCTCTGGAAACGTCTTGCATGCTCTGAGGCAAGCCCACTCTCAGACTCTACCTTCCAAGGTGGCGCTCAGGGTATAGTTTGATTTTAAATTTGATTATAGAGAATTCTTCTGTTACGTTTGAAGCAAGCTGACATAAGAAAGGCACACAGCCCTCCTGTCCACAATTTCATTTCCCAGATCATGAAAAATGTGGGCTGTACATGAAAAACTCAGAAAAACAAATGAAAACCATAAATTGAAACAGGGCCTCAAAATGTGCCTTTCCAAACCCAACGAGACCCATATTTCAACTGGACTATGAATGATCCCAAGAGTATGATAAATATCGCCATGAACTCTAGAGGCCTGACAGATAATTGGGGAATCAGAATGTGGAAAGTTAAAAGGAATTCCGGTCCGGGAACTGTAGACCCAGATGTTGGTGTCATCTGCCTTAAATAGAAAGGCCAGGTAAAAATAATTACAATGGAAACAGAGCAGTATTACCAGACTCTAACCAAACACTGTCACCCACCAAAGCCAAAAAGCAGTTCTGTCACTCATCCATTCAACAAATCTGTAATAAGCATCTTCTATGAGCCAGGCACGTCCTACATCCTGGGAATATGGCACTGAACCAAACTGACAAAAATTCCTGCACTTAAGAAGCTTATCTGCTCATGGAGGAGACACACAATAAACACATAAGTGACTTTATACTGTGATGAATAGTGGAAAGTGATATGAAAATAAAACAAAGCAGAGCTGGAAGAGAGAAAATGCCAGAGATGGGGTGCTACTAGGAACAGGGGGTACAGAGCTAGCCTCGTGGCAATGGCAGCATTTGATCAAAGATCAGAAGGAGGTGAGGGATTGGGGCACCTGCGTGGCTCAGTCGGTTAAGTGTGTGACTTAGGCTCAGGTCATGATCTCGCGGTTGGTGGGTTCGAGCCCCGCATTAAGCTCTGTGCTGATAACTCAGATTCTATGTCTCCCTCTCTCTGCTCCTCCCCCGCTCACATTCTGTCCATCTGTCTCTCTCTCTCTTTCTTTCTCTCTCTCTCTCAAAAATTAACATTAAAAAATAAAAAATAAAAAAGGAGGTGAGAGACTGAGTCACTCGGATTTCTGGGGCAAGACCTCCCAGAACAGAAGAAACAAAGTCTGCTAAGTTTCTGAGGTGGGAACATGTCCGGCAAGTTAACGCAAGGCGGCTGGAGCAGGCTGAAGGAGAGCAGGAGAGACAGGGGGGGCTGAGCAGGGACTGAAGGCGGGCAGGGGGCAGAGGCGAGCACAGTGCCAAGAACCCCTGAGTCTTCAGTAAAGGTTGGCTAATGGTCTCTGTGAGACAGAAAAGTTAAGAGTTTGAGAAGTGAAAAACAAAGACCAAACTGAAACTTTCATGTCTTCTGATCAGAAAGATGGTTTGAAGAATGGCTAATGGCCCAGCATGGTACCAAACGCCTCCCGACACAATTTAGTGCCACCTGGGTTCTTTGGCGCATCAACAAGAGTGCCCCCACACTTGGGCAATGCAGCACAACGCTTGCCCTTGAATTCAGACACGGTTCCTGGCCCACCCGAGAATATACTTCTTTCACGGGAAGTGAGAGAAATTGACATCTCCAGATATTAAATGGGTTCCCTGTTATTTTTAGGGCTTGGGCAGCTGAAGCCGCTGAACTCAAATGTGCTCCCTTGATCAAAGAGGCCTAAAAGGATTCCCCGGCCCTGAGAGCTATGTCTCTAATAGGATTATGCCTGAATTAAAAGACAGAACCATTTATGACTTAGGGCACTCTCTGGCTTTGAAGTTTGCCTCAACAAATGATCCATTTTTATATAAACCAGAGCTGGAGAATGACAAGGAAACCTGCAACTAGTCCCAAATGGAGAGCTTTGTACAGGATAATCAGGGGAGAAGAAACATTTGAACTAACGCTCTGGATCTGCCTTTGAGCAAATGATGGCATAGAGAGAAAATGTTTTTTCTCTCCTGAAGCATTTGACAAGGCTGAGGTCATTTTTTTATTCATAAGCAGAATGCATCCAACATCCTGCACTCCTGAGTGTGAGTGTGTGTGTGTGTGTGTGTGTCCATGCAGGAGCACATGCGTTTACATGAGCTCAGTGCAAACTCCCTTACGGTGTTTGTTCAGTCAACATGCATCAGATGCCTACAAAGTGTCAGGTGGAGAGAGGTTAATAAAACATGGTTTTTCCCCCCCTGACTTGCTCACAGAGAGAAGAGGAAAGAGACACAGAAGGAGAAGGGGAAGAGGAGAAGGAGGAGGAAGATGGAGAAGAGGAGAGAGGAAGGGAGGAAGAAAATAGGGAGGAGGGGGAACAGAATTCCCTAGCTCTTGACTTTCACTCGGCCTTATAACTTGCCTTGCCCAATGGAGAGTTAGCAGGAGTGACAAACGTCTTGTCAGGGGGGTTGAATGATCGGGCTTGCCGGCTCGTCCCTCTGCCGTGGCCGTGAGAAGAGCAGGCTTCAACTAACCTGCGGCCCCAAGGAGGATGCAAGACATGTGAGGCAGAGCCACCCCTGCTGACTCCCAGCCAGCCCACCGTCATGTGGCTAAGACCAGCCAAACTGAGCAGAGCCACACAACTCAGTGCAGATGGTGTCATCTGACACACAGAGGCTGAATTTAAGGACAAAAAAAAAAAAAGGTTGTTTTAAGCCCATGAATTTTGGGAGGTTTTACCCAGCAATGGTTAAATAATGCAAGCATCATTTTCATTTTACAGATGTGAAAACAGAGGCCACAAGAGGTTAACAATTTGTTCAAGGTCACTGTTCAGTGGTAGGATTAACAAGAAAATCTGTCTGGACTTTTAAGCCCATTCTTAATTATTACGAAATTGTATCCATTGCTAAATCAATTCTTAAATGTTAAGTCATTCTCCCTACAGCTTCAGTTATTTCCTTTATATTAGAGAGTAACGTGCCAGTGACAGACTAACAGATTCACAGAAAAAGTCAATAGGACCTTTCTGACTAGGAAAATATATACATAAAACAGTGTTGCATAGCTCAAGTTCCTCTGACAAAGCCCTGTGGGTCTGACAGCAAACACCGAAGAGATTTAAATTTTAATTTAAATGTAAGGGTTTCTTTTGGCCCCGGAACAACTCATCTCTCCTTAATTTATCAGGAGCCCCAGTAATAAAATAAGACCCAAATCTTCCAAAGTATAAAATGTATCTACTCTCAGAGGGTTGGCAAACGGCGTATTAGTTAGCGCTGACTTTCTTCTCCTGGCTAGATCGCCTTTTAGCTGCACCAAAGCCAGAGGAATGTGATGCCAGAGCACCAGATGGTTTCATGGGGAAAAAAAAAAAATCCACCAGTCCAAAGGCAGGGCCTGTCCACCCCCTCACTCCAGAGCTCCTAGGGCCCTGTATGAAGAGACGCTGACTGAGTTCCGGCGACGAAGTGCAGTGGATGTTTTTACAGAGCGGCCGCTGCTCCACTTCCCCGGGGAGGTCAGAGCAGGCGGGCCTGGCGGGCGGTGCACCTGCTCTGCGTTACGCGTGTGCCGGCCGTGTGCGCGAGCTTGGGGATCCTTTCTCCGTCGTTTTCACGGCCTCGCTGAGATGCACGCTGTCCTCCTTTTAGAAGTTAGAAAACAGAAGACTGGAGAGCTTTCGGAACACTGACACAGAAGTTACTCAACAAGTAAGAAGGAGAATCGATAGTCAAGAACTCTTCCAGTCCTGTACCTTACATGGCGCTTCATTAAAACAATTTCTGAAGTGGAAAAGAAATTACAATTTATGAGTTAAAAAAAAAGTTTCTGTTGAAGTACTGGGGTTGGTGAATAGGACACTGTCTAAGATAGGATGTTCTTAGCTGCAAGTAAGAAAAATCAATTAAAGGTGGCTCACATAAAGAGATGTAAACGTTTATCTCGTGTAACAGAGAGTGCAGAAGCGTCGTGACTCCAGGAGTGGTGGGTTCGGGGACAGGGAGTGGACGCAGCAGAAGAACTACCCTGTACTCTTGGCAGACATTACCCGTCAACCACAGACACCTCAGAGTCTTTCTTAACTTGGGACTCCAAGAAGCTATGATCAATCAACTAGAGGTGGCAAGTGGTATAAAATGTATTCTTTTCTCAATCTGATTCTTACCCACAGAATAAATAATGCCGAAGCACCGCTACATCCCCAGCAATCCTGACAACCAAAGTAGTGGGGAAAAGAAGAGAAACAGAGCGAATGACGCTGGCCCTGGACAGCCCAAAATCTTGCTGGAGAGACGAAGTACAGACACGAAACAATGAACAGATTTATTTTAAAGCTGCATTAGTGCAGCTAGTAAAGAACAGACTGTCTTCATCGCTGGTAAAGAAGATGAAGGGCCACTTCTGAGAGTTCCCTGGTTTTTACTTTTGACCTGGGTCTTGAAACATTCTTACTAGGAGAGCCTCCGCTTCAATCAGAATGAGTCTTAAACCGATTTCACTTTATTGTTCTATTTATAAAATATCTTCCCAAAGCGAGGGAATTTCTGACAAAACACAGGATTTTTTTAGTAGGAAAGAAAGTGTTTGTGTGTATTAAATATTGATTTGTTCAACCATTAATAGAATGATATCAATGCTTATTATGCTATGCGATTTGTTTCAGAATTCTCCGACCATGATTACAAAGATTTATTTTTATTTTATTATTTTATTTTATTTTTTACAAAGATGCTTTTAAATATATGTATGCTATTGCTTCCATTTAGACCTAAGATAACTTTTAAAAAATACTTTGTTTATTCAACTTGTTTAAAACAATCCCTGCTCCCTCCTTCCAGGTGCTTTGTAACTTAGATAAAACCTGGATTCACGATATTGATTTCAGATTTCAGATTGTGCATTTTGCATCAAATTTCATTAAAGAAATACCTTCTTGCTCTGGAATCTGGAGACACCCTGGCTGAAATTCCAGCTGTGCCACAGCACTTTAAAATGAGGTCTGCGTGCACTGGTGTTGAACAGGAAAAAACACCTCATTTAAGGAGTCATGGGAATGACAATCACATCCCTGGGCATCTGGGATAGCCTGTTCTCAGCCAGGGAACCAGATGGAACACCACCAGCATTTACAGACCAACCAGACAGATTACCAGGAAAGGGAATGGCTGCATCTGGAATTACACACAGAATCGAGAAAAATGTAAAGTTAAGATCAAGCGAAAACTCATCCTGTCGCAGATTCTCAGACTTGTTTGGCCACGATTCACTTCTGTGGTCACAACACAGCCTTGTGCCACACGACCGCACCTGCAATCACTGCCAGAGCATTATTTTCACTGGGCTATTGCTACCCGACTCGGAGCCTGTCCCTCTGTTTAAAGCCAGCGCTGCCCCCTCGCAGTCTACCTTCCCCAATGCCGCCAGTGATACTTGGTTTCATATATGATAACCCAACAAATATGCAAGCCATTTCTTTTCAACTTTCACAACTCGATCTTTAAAACTCTGGAGATTTTATTTTCCAAATTTATTTTTTTTTAATTTTCCTAATGGTAGTCTACCTTAATTTGGTCAATAAGGGCAAGTAATGAGGTCATATCAAAAGCTTTAGGAAACCCTGATAAGATATCATTTTATTACAATAAATATAACAGAGTAGGTTTCAGTTAAATGTAATTTTTTTCTTATTGTAAAACAAATACAAGCTCGATACAATAAATTCAGACCCTCTCCAAAAGTATAAGGAAGCACTGAAAAGTCGCCTCCAGTCTCCCAGAATCACCACGGTTAGCATGTTGGAGTGTATCAGTAAAGGCGCACTCCTTCTCACATGCCCAGACACACATATGTGCACATTTTCCATACGATGGGGTCATGCATACTTGGCTGCCAGCTTTTTTTCACTCAATAATATACCATGGGCACTTTTTCCCATGTCAAGAAGCACAGATTTTCATAATCAAATTAAATGCTGCACAGGATCCCCTCTACTGACGTGCCAAAATGCATTTTGCTAATCCTATGCTGATCATATAGGGTAACTGGAGTATTTCAGTGCTATAAACCACCTTGCTCTGAGCATGCTAGATAGCAGCCTTCCCCAGCCATGACCCAGCTGACCTTTGTAAAACAGAAAGATGGTCCTGCGATTCTGCTGCTGAACAACCTTTTATGCTCACCACCCTCTGTGGATACCATAGGGGAGAGGAGCCGGTGCCTGTGTATGCAGGGCCAGTGACCAAGCGGGGGACCCCCGCGGTCCGTCTGCCAGGAGCCGGAGGACAGAGGTCTTTAAAGACTTCTTCACGACTTTACACAAGCTGTTCTCCAGAACTCCAGAAGTAGCTGGGAGACTGGAAGGCGGAAAGCTGGTCACCCAGTGTTCTGAGGGACGATTCAGAGAACTGTCCCATTACTGTGACTGGTCTCAGAGTGCCGGGAGGGAAACTTGCATTATAAAAGGAACAAACGAATGGTAATGTTGTGAAGGCAGCCCCAACAAGGGGCCAGCTTCTCTTCAACTCGCCCCAGAAACGAAACAGATGAAGAAGCCTCAGCATCATGGCTTTCAGAAGCCAGCCCAGAGGCCACAGGGAGAACCTTCACTGACCCTCAGCAGTGCCTGGAACTGCAGCTGGGATGCCACCAGCCTGGGAAAGGCCACCGCCCGAGAGCAGCTTTATCCATTATCCAATGCTGCCTCCTTCAGCCGGCCTTTTGCAGGTGTGCTTCCTCCCCCAAAGGAACGCAGTTGCTAACTTTCATTTTTTTGTAGCCGGGGCTCTATGAGTGTGATGACAGGGCGCTAGGTGGCCCGTGACCACTCCCTGTTAGACAACTTCAAAGGCAGGTTGCAGACTCTTTCCCTCATGACGAAGGGCACCACGGCAGCTTGTTTTCTTATGCCTCTGCCATCATAAACGGCTCATAATTGCCATGATCTCTCTGAAATCAGTTGTTTCTACAATTAATGACTGATTTCACAGGGCATTAACCATCCCCAGTAGCAGTTCATTAGCTGCTGGCAAGCGGGAATACGCCGCTGTTCGAAGGCACTTACACGGCGCTCAGAAGACCTGTGCCCGTGGGGAAATAACAAGGAAGATGGCCTTCCTGGGGGCCTGGAGTCACAGTGAAGGGTGGTAGGTCCCCACAGGATATTCTCAGGGTCTCCACTCCAGCCTGAAGCTGCGGCCAGGCAGCCACGATGCCAGAGAGTGGAGCTGGGACCCAACTGGGAGGGACCCTCCTGTCACAGGGAGGACGGCTGCAGTCCCTACAAGCCCCTTTGCTTCATGAAGGCAGCCGGTGGCAGCCCCGGAAGGAGACAGCAGGAGGTCTGCTCAATGGGCCAAAGCGAATGTGACAGCCGCTGCTGGGGGTCCACACTGTTGCCCGCCCCCAGGCACTGGACCTGAAGCTTCTTGAGAGCGAGGAGCACTCCAGCCCCGCATCCCCAGGGCCTAGCCCCGTACCTGGCACATGGTAAGTGTTGAGTAAGTGAGGCAGAGGGGAGTTCAAGGCCAGAGCAAGCCTGGCTGAGTACCGAATAGAGACCTACACCCACAGGGAAGTGGAGGCAAAGCCTTAGGCATGAACTAGGCCAAATGGAGACCTAGAGTGTGCTTGGTGAGCGTGCTCTCCAGACTCTGTGTTCCAGGGTGGCACTGAGCTGGGTGCCACTATGAGCTACGGAGTGGCTCAACTTTCTGCTGGCCCTGCCTTGGCACGACTGGTGTGGGAACGGGACAGGTATGGGGAGCCCACCTACAAAGGTCCATACCAGTCACCACCAGAAGTGTACGACCTGGGAGGTAAAGAGGTAAATCTTCCTTAATAGGGTATAACCCTACGATGGCCAACAAGACCTCCATTTTGGCCCCCACTACTCCTTCAGCCTCACCCCAAACTCTCCTCCTTCCTCTGCTTTCTATCACACTGGCTTCCTCTTTCTTCCTCCTACAAGCCATATTTTTTCCCACTTTTGAGCCTCTGCAGACACTGTTGTCTCTGACTCTAATGTGTTCCCCTTCCTTTGCTTCAACTGATCCCTGGATGTCTCCTAGCTGAGCTCTCTCTGTCCCTGCCAGAGAAATCTGCACTGGAAACGCTCTCAGTGCTCAGTGTCCCCTTGTAGCACAGGCGCAACTTGTCAGTGTTGTATCATCGTGTGCTTTACGTTGCCGTTCCCACTCACAGCCAAACTCCAGAAAACCCACGTGCACTGTGCTCAGCCTTGTCTCTCCCGTGCTGAGCACCGTGCCTGGAACACAGTAGGCATTCTAAACATTTTTGCTAAATGAAAGAAGGCATGTGAGCGGGGTCCTTTACTTTCCAGTGGGTGACAAGACTGCAATAAGTGAACTGGAGGAATCTGCCAAGTCCTTCGGCGAACGGGCTGTCTTGATGACACAGACCTCTGACCATCTTAGGGAGTATGAAGACTTTACTGGGAATATCGTTAAAAAACAAAGCAACTCGAGGCCAGAAATGGCTTCTTTTCACCCTGTGTGTTGTCTTTTGCCTATTCAGGCTAAAACAGCACATTTCCTGGGAGGCTGGGTATCTTTACAGATGAATTCACCACTTTGAAGCATTTAACAAAGGTTGACTTGTTCCCAACTAAGTTGACACCCTTTGCTGGGTTTCATGGGTCTCTGGCCTGAAAGATACATTGAAAACATCTCAGAACCTTGGTAAAGTTAAATTGAAATCCGTTGACCTCATCTTTATGGTGGGCATTGAAAAGCACTTTTAAGATAAGTGTGCTTTGGGTTTTGTTTTTATTTTTGTTTGTGCCTCTTAAAAATGGAAACAGGAAGAAATATGCCCCAGGGGAGGCTCACTGCTGGCTGGGACTGTTGGGGTTTTGTCATCTGAAGTTCCACTCAGGGCAGAAGAGGCCGGGATTAGGGGGCAAACCAGCAAATGAGCTCAGAAAGGCAGGAACAAAAGCTGAAAGAGGTGACCTCACCTCACAGAGCCAAAGGAACAAAGCTCCCACCAGCCCCCAGCCGCGCCGCTTCAGCTGGGTCCCGGTCTTTGTAACCACAGCTTAGCAGTTTACGTGGGTGACGTGCACAGCGCTTTCACGTTCATTAACTCATTTGATCCTCACAACTCAGTTGGGGGAGGAGACTGGGGCAGGACTTTGTCGGCTGGGGGAAAAACAGAAACTCAGCTTGCAAGCGACAGTGACCCAGCCAGGACGTGACACCCATCCTTTGGACCCCCTCCATCAGTTTTCATTGTCATATGTAACCCTTCCTCCCAGCTCCAACATATAATCATCAAAGCTAATAATTATTGAGAGCTTGCTCTAGAACACCAAGGACTACGCAAAATGTGTTACATGCATTATTGCGTTTAAACCTCTCGATCACACCGTGAAGGTGTGCATTTGTTTCATGTGGCCGCCAGAACAAGTCAGCACAAGTTTCTGAACAATGGAGATTTATTCTCTCAGAGCTCTGGAAACCACAAATCCAAAATCAGTGTTGCCGGCTAAAATCAAGGTGCCAGCAAGGCTGCTTCTTTCCGGAGGCTCTGGGGCAGAATCCCTTCCTTGCCTGTCTCAGTCTCCACTGGCTCCTGCCATTCCTTGGCTTGCAGCCTCATCATTCCAATTCCCAAGGCCAGCGTATTCAATCACTCTCTCTATTCCATCTCTGTCCTCTGTGTGTCTGTGAAATCTCCTGCTGCCTCCCTCTCTGAGGATCGCTGTGATAGCATCAAGAGCCCACCTGGATTATCCAGGGTCATCTCCCCCTCTCATCATCCCTAACTTTAATCATATCCACAAAGTCCCGTTTCCCAAAAAAGCCAAAACTTGCAGGTTCTGGGGATGAGGACATAGCTATCTTTTTTTTTTTTTTATGTTTTATTTATTTCTAGGAGAGAGAGAGACAGCGTGAGCAGGGGAGGGTCAGAGAGAGAGGGAGTCACAGACTGAAACAGGCTCCAGGCTCCGAGCTGGCAGTCAGCACAGAGCTCGACGCGGGGCTTGAACCCACGAACCGCGAGATCATGACCTAAGCAAAAGTCGGACACTTAACCAACTAAGCCACCCAGGCACCCCGAGGACATAGCTATCTTTTCAGCCTGTCACAGGCAGGTAATGTCATTCCTGCTGTGCAGGCAGAGGAAACTGAGGCATGAGAGATGAAATCACATGCCCAAGGTCATGCAGCTAGTACAGGTGAAACTAGAGCTTGACCCAGTCACTCTGTCACCAGAGCCCACTAACCCATAATGCCTTCTGAACTTGCCAACCCCTTGCATCATCCTCTTAAAGAAACAAAAGACAACACCAAAGACAGTCTGATCATTTTCCTCTAGGTGTTAAGTCTGAAGTTAAGTGGGGACCGTGGCCAGGGAAGCCCGGCGCCCAGGAAATGGGCCTCAGTCCCCGGACACTGACCCCTTCCACACACGCCCACACCAGGTCACTCACCTTACTCTGTGAACAAGTGAGTTGCTTAGGAGAGGCTCTCATCTTGAGAAGCACATCTTCTTTCCCATGAAAACCTTCTCAAGGTGTAGTCCCCTCACCTCACCCTGTCTTCCCACACCAGCTGTCACCCAGCAGAGGGGCGGGGAACTGTTTCCGTTCTGGTGGAACACACCCAGGAAAGGCCAGGGATTCGTGGTTCCCGGGTAAAGGGAAATCGGGTTCCTTTGGAGCTCTTTTCCTACAGAAATAGATTACTGGGTGGATTAAAGTCTCCTCACTTTCTAATAAAACTATGACCATGTTAAGTCCAAATTGGGACTGGGAATCTGTGAGTGATCCAACTTTACAATAGCTTCCAGAATTTTATATCATACCAGCAACTATATATGCACGGATAGAGGGGAGAATATATACAAACACACACACACACACACACACACACACACACACACACCCCACAGATTTTCTCTGCCTCAGACTGCATCCTTTGGAACTGTCTCAGAAGGGAGGTACCATCCAGGCCCCCTCACCACGTCTCCATCACGGGCAGAGTCACGACAGCCGTGGGGAAAGTGGAATGAGCACGCACACTGACACAACCTCAGACCTCGCAGATCCTGCAAGACTGACTGCAACCAGCAAGAGCTCGTCTTCTTGGGTTTCCAAGCACACAGCCCGGCTGCTGCGACCCCCTGGCACAGCATTTCTGAAGGGTGACCAGGGAACAGAAATGCTGGGTGAGAATGTGAGAACAAGAAATAAGGCCACATACAGGGAAGAGCTCAAAATCAAGTCAAACGCAAATGTGACTGGGGGTGAAAGAAGGATTTCAGAGTACTTGTCTCCATGTAGGCAAATAGGGGAGGCCTGACGCTTGAAATAAATACAAGACCACCCGGGAACCAAAACAGCCAACTTCCAAAGTCTTCAGGAGCCTCTTTCAGGCCAGACAGAGTCACTACAGGTGGCTTCAAAGGATAAAACTAAATTACAGCAACACCCTTAACTCTGCCCTTTGATCACCGAACGGCAAGGTCCCCAACTGACCCTAGCGTGTGTGAGTCCTTTACCACCACCAGGGACCACTGTCAAGCCAGGGGGCTGACCCCACAGGCCACGCTGCAGGACAGAAGGCAGTGGTATGTCCTACTGTGGGTGTCCCCACAGAGCCATCTGAGAGCACCTGGGACCCAAATCACATACCTGCTTCAACACACAAATGTGTCCTTTAAGCCACAGCACCTTGGTATCAAATGAAGCCCTTTCAGGCCCAGAACCTTCGGGCAAACCACCCAATCAAATTTTGTTTCAGGATTTGAAATCAGGGCTCAAATCCCTAGAGGGCCTCGTGCAGAGCCTGAGCCGCCCCACCCCTCGTGGGGAACCAAGCTAGCCAAGGTCAGTCCCGTGCCACCACAAGCCCAATGTCTCTGACTATGTGTCTTCTCGCCCATGTGTAATGGGCTTAAGAATCTGCCCCTGACCATCAAGAAGCTCCCGTGAAGAATGTTCTATATTCTGAATGAGAATGCTCCGTAAACTAAAATGTTTTATTTAGACTGAGAAAAATTGATAATTTTTTCACTGAAGAAAGAGGACTATAAAAAAAATTCTTTTCGGGGCATCTGGGTGACTCAGTTGGTTAAGTGTCCAACTTCAGCTCAGGTCATGATCTCATGATCCGTGAGTTCAAGCCCTGGATTGGGCTCTGTGCTGGCAGCTCTGAACATGGAGCCTTTTTCACATTCTGTGTCTCCCTCTCTCTCTCTCTCTCTCTGGCCCTCCCCTGCTCACACTCTGTCTCTCTCTCAAAAATAAAGAGTAAAACATTTTTTAAAGATTTTTTTCTACAGCAACTTCATGTGTAATTCATCATAACTACTCAATGCTATTCATCTAAAGTTTGGCCGCAGTTGAGTAAGAAGGTCTTTTAAAACTAACGCTTGGGGTCCCCCCCCCCCATTAGGAGGACAGCTCTATTCAGGAAAGCAGGAGACCCTGCTCTCTGGGTCAGGGTTTGGCCCGCAGTTGTTCACTGTGCCGCTCACCGACAGGGTCTGAAAGCAGACCTCGCCAGTGCAGTGGCCTGCGTCTGCACCCACGCTTACCGCCCCAGAGCAGGAGCTACGTGGCTTGCACACCGGGCCTGGTACAGCCCACCCCCGCTCTGCAGAAGTAGCTTTGTGCTACTTGACCAGACAGGCTGCTAAGGCAAAGTCCGCTCCAAAGCAGAAGGAACTTCTTCCCACCCTACAGGGAGCTCGGCCCCTTGGGTGAAGGATGAATCAGAGTTCAATGTTTTTACAAGGCAGAGAAGGATACACCAGATATCTGTGGGAATTTCTGAAAGAGCTTCCCTCTGGGTGGAACAATTCTTTAAAACGTACCTGTACCTCATTCTCTGAGAGGTGTGGCCCTGGAACTGGTCTCCAGCTGATTAAGATCCAAAGTGATTGCCTTGGTCTACAAGGTTCTTGCCTGTCAAGTACCCCTGGGCCCGGGGAAACTCCTCATGGGGTTTCTGCCTACTCTTCAGCCGTGCCGGCCACTTGCACACCTTTGCCCTTGACTTCCCTCTGCCAGGAATGTCCTCTCCTCAAGCCTCATCCACTTTTTTACCTAGAAAACCCCTATTCATCCTTCAAGATCCAACAAAGTTAGCCTCCTCAGTGGAGCCTTCTCCCTACTCTCACCCTTGCTTCATCCTTGACTCCTTGGAGCCTAGCCCAATGCCTAGAATGCAGTGAGTGCTTGCACCTGTTGGGTGAACCAAGGAACATGCCCTTTAAACCCCCTGGGCCATTTGTATATATCTTGGTAAGGCTCCCAATGTGTCACGTTGAGCATGTATCACTTTGTACTATAAATGTGAGTTGTTAAGGGGGAGGATCCGTGTCCTTTATGCTCAGCACCCCGAAAATCCAGCAGAGTGCCCAAACATGCTCGTTGAACTTAAGGTATTCAAAGCAAGGATCTGGATCAGCAAGCCGCTTCAAAATTTTTATTTCTGGCAAACTGTTCCACATCTGACACTCAACAGAGTGAGAATCATAAGATGAAAGGTCTGTGCCACTCACTAGGGCTGATGACTTCCCTTAAGAGCTCGCTCGGAAGGTCCACATCAGACTCGTCTGAGCTACGTGCCATGGACCTTACTCTGAAGGGTAGACACAGCAGGCCACATGACACAGAAGGCACTGGAGACACGATTAGATTTCCTAACTTCCCTGTCTTTAAACTTTGTTGACTGTAGCTTTAAATATTTATAACCCAGCAGGAAGTTTGGCCTGAATGGAGAGGAGCTGAGGGCTGGGGAGGGGGGGGGGGGGGGGGGGGGGGGGGGGGGGGGGGGGGGGGGGGGCGCGGGAGGGAGGAAGAGGAGGATCTGTTTCCCTTTGCTCAAGGATGCTGGCTGCTGGTTGGGTGCACCCTCCACACTGTTCTTCTACAGCCTGGCTGCTGGCTCCCAAATGTCAACCCATCCACGGTGGGTGGGGCGACTGCGTGGGGATTTTAAATGATGGTTTTGTTTTTATCCACAGCTATTTTTCCCTAGTCTCGGGGATGCACTGTTGACCCAGTCACGGAACAGGGACACAATGCAGAAAATTGTCACTTGACCCATCCCTGCGCAGAGGGGCCCAGCCATTATGTAAAAAGGCACAAAAGCTTCACTTGGGGCCAAAAATTCCAAGTCAATGCTGAGTGGGCTGGGAAGTTAGAAGTGGGATGCCTCAGAGAGATGATAGGTTTTCTCTCTCTCTCTCTCTTTTTTTTTTAAGGAGAGACAGAATCTTCCAGATACGGCCTGCTCAGTAGTTCTCAGCAGAAATAAATACTGCAAGAAAGATAAGTCCTGACAATCACCACTGTTTATGTAGAATCTCTGGCAAACGGCATCCAACTCAGCGAGTTTTCAAATATGCATCACCCTGCCGCAATATTCCCTCCCCACACTATTTCCAGCGAGTGGATTTTGTTTAGGACCGTTTTCATGATTTGCACTCGTTTTGTAAGCAACATGAGGACCGACTCCAAAAGAAAAGCTAATCAGGGCTCTACCCAGAGACCCTGCAATCGAAATCAGATGTGCTGAAGGAAAAATTAATGGAAACACAGAAAGGGAAGGGCGCAATGCTGATTTCATAGCCGAGAGGAGGAGCTGACGGGAGGGAATCTGCGCTGAGCAGAGGGTCTACGGGAATTCCAGCTGTGCAATCGCGCATTGTATTTATCATGCATGAGGCAACATCTGTATAAAACATCCAACGTTCCAGGGGCCCCAACATCAGGGGTAAAGAAAGGGTGTTTGGGGAAGGGGGTGAAAAGCAGAACTGTTTGTGTGGCCAACAAATAGCTGTGAACAACCACTCGAGCGGGTGAAAGGAGACACTTGCACTCAGCTTTGTGTCTTTCGAGCAGTTCTGCGGAGCGTAGCAGGTTTAGTGAGGACCAGCTCAGTCACGTGGTAATAAAAACAAAATAACACCAGCTAAACAGGGCTGCTGGACAACACCCCTAGAGGTGACCTTCACTTCTGGCTCAAACCTCGAGGTACCACGTAGGTGAAAGTGTGACTCGGAATATAAATTAACGAGAGTCTTGTGAGTTATGAAATCACAGATGAAACAAGATCTCCCACAACCGCTGAGGTGTGTGCCCACAACATGAATGAATGGGAAGAGCCAAAATGTTTTTGAGCTCACAGATGGCACTGTATTAGCCTACTTTTTCATTCTAAGTGTTAGAAAGGAGGTTTATAATTCTAAAAAAAAAAAATTGGAGACAGTCATTCAGCCCACCATAAATTATGTGATTGTAACCAGTCAGCAGCAGCGTCGAGTTAAGCATTCTTTCATTAATGATAAAAACGCCTTCAAAAGAGAGCAAAGCCTAAACCATTCTCCGATTAAAGCTCTGATATTGGGGATCTTTTTCCTGATTTTTTGGCAATCGCTCCACTTCGGGACCAGTTAAAATGGCACATCTACTCATGAAAAAGTCTCATGAGGTTAGCTCCAACCTTCCCCCGACTTTATCTACATCTCTTTTCATGTATCTACATGTACTCTTTTGATGTTTAAAGACACATATATGCATGTGGGTAAAATACACATTATAGCCCACATACTGACACAGAATAGTTGCCATATCCATCCACCCAAATCACATTGGAGAGAATTAGCACATATAAGAGCTTTCATTCAAAGGAAAAAGATGCATCATAAAGGTGGCCTAATGAAGACTTCATTTAAAAAGAATCTCCAAAAAACATATGCACCCTGTCGCCAGCTAAAGGTCACATACTTTATCCCGTACATCTGCCTCCCTACCTTTAAAAAATATAAATAGAAAGCTATTCAACTTAAAAATTCAATTTATAAATTGCTCTGCTATGCTCTGTAACCACCATTAATAAATGATAATTGACTTCACCGTTCTGTAACCACCTTTGTTTCACTCGGGATAAGTAGTCAATTACCTAGCAATAATGACGGCCGCGTGCTATGTTACTGCTTAATTTCACAGGCCTGGGGACGTTTCTAGATAAAGAGAGAACATGGGCAAAATGGCAAGTTTCTCCCTTTCCTTCTCATAGCTTCACAGTCCCAACAGAGGGGTGGGGGGTGGTCAGAGGAGGGAGCCGCCCCTGCACGCACGTGTGAATCCTTCCGCAGGAGGCAGAGCAATGGGGGTGGAAGGTGGGTGGGAGCAGAGACACAGAACATGTCTGGTGATGGTGCAGCATCCCTTATCCCGCACTTGTAAACTGGCCTCCCTGACCTCTGACAACAAGGGAAATCAGACGTTGAATCTGCACAGAGAGAACCTTCTGTGACTCTGTTTTATGTAGAATTCCAATCCCGCCCCCAGGAGCTGCTTTTTCATTCACCGCTGCTCTCCTCCGTGTCCCCCTGCGGATCCACCTTTATCTTGGCGACAGAGGGCAGAGCCTGCCTCCTCCAGTTCTGCTCGAATGGAGGGGGGCACTTGTGGGGATGAGCACTGGGTGTTATATGCAAACCAACTTGACAATAAACTATTTGTAAAAAAAAATAAATAAAAATAAAAATAAAAAAAGAAAGGGTTTCTGCTGAAGGCTCTTAGGAAATGTGGCGTCTGTTTCTGTGCGGAGAGATGGCTCTGCTCTGCGCCACAGATTGAAATGTTTGCTAGGAGATAACGCGACCCTAAGCGATTCCAGAGGTCATGGACTCCGGATTCTGCCTCCAATTGGACTTATCATCGGCCATTTCAGGAGGTGCTACAGCCAGAGCCGTGATCGCCACCACTCCCAAACCCCTGTGTCTGAAGCCCTACCCCACCCCCCAGGGTGGTGGTATTTGGAGATGAAGCCTTCCTTGGGGAGATGATTAGGTTTAGATGAGGTCTTAAGGTGTGACTGCTTGATGGGATTAGTGCCCTGATAAGAAGAGACACCAGAGGACTTGCTCGCTCTCTCCACCACGCAAGTGCACGCTTGGCTAGAAGACGGCCACCTGCAAGCCAGGTAGAGGGTTCTCAGCAGAACCCTGCCCTGCTTGGTGCCCTGCTTTCTGACTTCCAGCCTCCAGAACTGCAAGGAATATAAGCCTATTATTTTAGCCACCCTGTCGGCAGACAAAGACAGGAGGTTAAAAACCAAAACTCAAAAAAATTAAAAAAATCCAGCTAAAAATATCAGACATCTGTGCCTTCTACAAAGTCTGGATTCCCACTGCATCCTGGACTCATGCCGTTACCTTGGCAAGTGACTGCTTCTCTGGGCCTCAGTTTCCTCATCTGTTAAATACAATGGGTCTCCCCACTTGCATCTCCCCCACAGAGGGCTGCAACGAGAAATCAAAAATCATCAAAACAAGGCACAGTGTTGGGCATGGAGTATACTCTCGATAAATAAGACCAAGTTATCCCAGCAAGTTTGGAAATAAGAGTGTGCTGAGGAAAAAAACAACAACAGTAAAAAGCACCCTACAAAAAAATAAAAATAAAATAAACTTTTCGAGTGACCATTGGTGCACCAACACCCTGGAAACCACAAGGACGCAGTGCCTCCCTGCAACGCCCCTCTACCCCCAAAGTACAGCGCCTGCTCTCCACCACACCCGGTCAGAGAGACGCCAAGGCCCCGACCTGCAGATGAAGTCCATTTGGCTCTCTGAAGTCCAAGGACAAGCTCATCCCCGCCCTCACCTCGTACCCCCGAGCCCCGCTCTCCACAAGCGACTCTGTTTTCACTTTAGCATCAACATCTGGTGCCTCTAATTCTATCAACACCCAAACATATGGAAGGAACAACTAGACCCAGCAACGTGAACCATTATTTTTAAAAAACAAACCGGGTCCTAAATACCAATTGATTGCTAAAAGGGCACTTACTGAGGTTTATTAAGTACATAGAACATAAATCTGTTTGGCATGTAATTAATTCAAAATTACAGGAACACTAAATGTGTAATTAAATCTACATGGAATGTTTAGGCCTTTAGCTGGCATTTACAAAGGAAGCTACAGGAAATTTATTAGCTAGCAATTTATTGTTCAAAATACTGGCAGACCATGAGTATGTTGACTGAAATCTAGCTTGCTGTCACTCTGCTGGTATGGGCCAATTAAAGGTTCAAAGCCTTGCAAACCAGTTGCCAAACAAAAGTCTGTGACTGAGAATGCTGAAGAGAGGCTTCGCCAGTTCCAGCTAAGTTTGCCGTTTCCACGTGGTATCAACAAGTGTCTTCACTCCCCTCGTGGCTAAGGACACCACAGGGGACTTAATCGAAACAGTCAAATGTGACACACAGGTGATGTGGATGAGGTAAAAGCAATGTTATGTTGGAATCCTCACCCATCTACAAACTTCAGTGTTTCCCCAGAACAAACTATTTTCTCTGGCCTATTTGACGTCAAAAGTGTAATATGAGAAACGTATAACATGAGAGACTCCAAAGTCATTCCATGACCTTCTCTGCTCATGTGTAGGGTCTGCAGCAGGCTAGGACAGTGTCCAGATCTGGCTCGGCCCTCAGTAGACGGTCCCAGTGCTCAGCAGGGGTACAGGCACTCTGAGCCGCCTCCTGAATGCTCCTGGAAGGCTCTAAGAGTGCAGCAACCAAGTAGAGCACCACATTCCTCAACCTGGGGAGGACTGCGTTCCAGTGCTCCCCGTGAGCCCAGTCTCCAATTCTTTATCTGACAATCAGGTAAGACACATTACCTTCAGCTGCTGTGTTCCCAGTGGCCGCAGGTCCTCAGCACTAAGCTCTGGGGAAGAATCCCCTTTACCTTTCATTAGAAAGGACCGGAGTTTCTACTCATTCCATCCGTGTTCATTAGGATTTCATTTGGCTGCCAGCAGTACAAAAATGCAGCCACAACAGCTGCAAAACCAAGGATGTACTTTTTCCTCACACAAAAAGAGACCTGGAAAGATACGGTCCAGTGCTGGTGCAGAGACTGCTTACCATTATGCTCAACCTTTCCCTATCCTTTGCTCTGTCATTTCAGTGTGCTAGGTCATCACCTCATTGTCACAAAATGGCTGCTGCAGCCACACCCATCATGCCTGTACTCCAGTAGAGATGAAAGAAAAAGAGTGATACCTTATCTTCTGGCATAAAAGGCCCAAAACAACAGTATTGGGAAACGAAAAGAACTCCCAGGAACTCCATAGCAGACTGATCCCTACATTTCCCAATGGTCACTGCATCCAATTGCCACCTCTGGCTAGAAAGTGACACTTGAGAAGGGTGTTGTAATAGAGACTGAGCCAATCTCCTTCCTCATCCCTTTTTCATTCATTCCCAGTGACAAGCTATTCAGTGTTTGGCGTAAAGCGGGAACTCAGATATGTCAAGTAAGTCTGAGACACTCCAGAAACCACTTCTCCTGTTTATTCAACCAAACACTGTCAGACACAGGCAATACAAAACTGGACAGGTCAAATACTTGTTACTTTAAAACAAAAAACAAAAACAAACACTGCTTTTTGGATGAAGAGGACAAGACCCCAGACTTGAAAGAGGTAACACACTAGATTATGATGGAAGAGGTCTCTACACTGTCCAACACCGCAGCCACCAGCCACATGGGGCCAGCTGGCACTTGAAACATGGCTCGTGTGACTGAGGAACTGAAACTATTATTTTATTTAATGTCCATTCACTTAAATTTATATGTAAATAGTCACATGTGGATACTGCCTATCATACTGAACATCGCAGGCTCTATACATCTTGCACACACACATTAAAAAAACAGATCTCATTTTATTTATTGATTTGAAAAAAAATTTTAAGCTTAATTATTTACTTTGAGAGACTGAGAAGGAGAGTAAGACGGGGAGGGGCAGAGAGAGAGGGAGAGAGAATCCCAAGCAGCCTCCACGCTGTCAGCACAGAGCCCAATGTGGGGTTCAAACTCACAAACCACAAGATCGTGACCTGAGCCGAAATCCCGAGTCGGACGCTTAACTGACTGAGCCCCCCAGGAGCCTCCAGAAGATCTCACTTTAATAGAAGAATCCCCCAATGTCCACAGAAGCCTAGAGGCAGAAGCCAGTTTCTGGTCAGTGTGAGTGGAAAATTGAGAGGATGGATTATTTAATCTAGGTTTTGTAAGATGTATATGAGTTTGCCACTTGGTAAAAGAAGGCTAAGGGAAAGCACTGCAAGCAGAGAGAAACTGTGTACAGAGAAAAGGGGAAGAAAATGAGGGTCAGAAGAGACTCTGAGCCAGGACAACCTAGTTAAGTCACTCCCAAATTGCTGACTCACAGAAACTCAGATAATTTATGTTTATTATTTTAAGTCATTATATTCTGGGGTAATTTGTTAAAAGCAATAGGTAACAAATACAAGAAAAATGCCATACTGTGCATGCACTAACTACATTCTGTGAACAGCGATGGGGAATCAGAACATATTAGAGGTGGTGCTGTGGCTCAGAAGACAAGAGAGAAAGGCCTCGGAAAATGTACATATGCCAAGCTTGCCTCTCCAACACATCCTGCCTCTGCCTCTATGAAATCCCCAGAGGGGGCGCCTGGATGGCTCAGTCAGTGAAGCATCCGACTCTGGATTTTGGCTCAGGTCACCATCTCACATTCCTGAGTTTGAGCACCGCATCGGGCTCTACACAAACAGTGCGGAGCCTGCATGGGATTTTCTCTCTCCCTCTCTCTCTGGCCCTCCATAGCTTGCTCTCTCTCTCTCTCTCTCAAAATAAATAAATTTCTTTTAAAAAGCCCCAGAGGCTCTAGACAGCCAGGGCTTCTGAGCCTTCCTGGCACTGACCAGCCCATAAGCTTTCCACACCTAGGCCATTTAATTTCAAAAGCAACATTTCAAAGGACACTAAGTTAGCCTTCCTAACCATGGTCCCTGCAAGCAATTACCTTTTCTGCTGGATAACATGCCGACAAGCACTTTAAGGGCAGAACTCATATTTTTAACTTCCATATGCCAAGCTGAGAAAAGGGCTTTATGCAAATATAGCAAAAAAATATATATACCCTCCCAAAAGTCATCATCATTAGGCTTATTTCAAAATCAGATCTAATATTAATTCCCAGGCAATAACACCCTTTGGAATGAAAAGATTTGATTACTCTATAGGAATTCTAATGAATAGCACCCGCCACTCCTCTACCCAAACCCACCCCACTCTCTACGCATTTTAAAGAACTTTTCTTTCTTTCTTTCTTTTTCTTTTCTTTTTTTTTTTTTATTTTAAGTAACATTATATAGAGTTCAGAAACACCAGCTAGAAAACATTCTGGCTTTGGAGCTGGAAGATCATAACTCTTGGGAGGCTGGTGACAGGGCCCAGAGAGCAAGCAAGACAAGTGGACAGAGTGAGACTCTCTGCAGGACTTGGGGCCAGTCCCTTTCCGCCACAGGCAGGGTCTCTTATGCAAATATGTCCACCGGTCACAAACTCCAGTTCCAGACCAAACAGTAGGGAGGCAGGAAACCTGAAGTAGCTGTTGGAACTCAGTGTTATGGGTGTTTTTTTTTTTTTTTTAATTAGCCTCATACCTAAGCCAAAAACTGGTGCAGGCAGATACAACCAGCAAGTGTCAGCAGTGCCATATTGGTATCCGCCGGCCAGAGCAACCTCTCCTGTACCTCTTCTCTGTTTCTTATGAAGTTTCATAAGACCGTAGGATACCAGCCCTGAAGGGTCTCAGCAGTGACTGGTGGCAGCCCTCCCTTTCACAAATAAACAACTTGAGGCTGGAGGGTGGAGGGGACTCAGCCCAAGCTGCATGCACGTGGACCCAGCTGGGGCACAAGCTCAGGCTTTCTCCGGCGACTCCGAAGAGGTAAGTCCAGCGCTCCCTGATCTAGCCTCAGAGGGATGATTACACCACAAAGGATTAGGACTCACATGAGCTGACAGGGAACTGGGAATGTTAAGAAGGGATGCTTCTGGCTTCTCACTGACATGCCCCTTTCAGGAAATCCACTTTCTTCTGCCCCCAACTACTTCAGTTCCAGGGACCAGGGCAGATGGGTACAAATTCCATTCACATGAGCCCCATCAACATTCCGGGTGCTTCTACCAGCTACCACATTTGACGAGTTAGAGGATCTTTGAGAAAAGGTTTGGAAGGACTCCTTAAGGCGGCAAGACTATAGGTGTGCTGTGCCCGCCCCCCCAGCCCCCAGGCATGCAGCCTGCCTCGTGGACAGGCTTCTCTGGACCCCACTGCGGAGGACGGACTTCTGTCTCTTCTCTTCTCTTTCTTTGACTGAAAAATTAATGCACACATACGGGAAAAAATAGAAAGATAACAATAGCCTACACAAAGAGGTTAAGTCTGTTTCAAACTCCTGAACCCAGGCCCTCCCTGCCTCTAGATGCAAGCATTATTCACCGGATTTTATGTCATGCCTATGAGTATATCTCCTTTTCTTTCCACCGAGGGGAACATTCCAAACTCATAACGCCTTTGGTATTTTTCACCCAACAAAAGAGCTTTGAGATCTTTCCATGTCACCGTATAGAGATCCACTTTATTCTTTTCTCACGAGTTCATAATATCCCATTGTTTAAATATACAATCATTTATTTACCATTCTCTTATTATGAGCATCCCGATTCTTTCTCATCTTTTGTTTTTCAAGTCTATGCTGAGCAGGCCGTCTCAGCACAGGTCGGGAGCAGAAGCCCCTGGTAGCCCAGGGCAGGCTTGCGAATGGTGGGCCTTTTCAAATCTGGGACGGGATGTTAGGTCAGCCCAGTAATCACGGTGCCCCTGTACAAAACCAGTAGAAACCTGCCTCGGTCTCCACCCCAACCTGGCTTCTTGTGCCTGCTTCCTCCCTCCCCTGCCCTTCCTCCTGCCTTCAGAGTGTCAGTCTCCTCCACCAAACCCCCCGTTCCCCAGAATCCCACCGTACGAACCTTCCTCCCTTTGCAGAGAAAAGCAATCCATTACACGTCTGCTAAAGAACCCATGAGTGCATGAACGGGTGATGGAGTGAACAGCAGCCATTTGATGAGGGTCTCACAGTTTTCGGTGGGTTTTACTCAACCCTTTGAACGGGAAGATACCAGATCCCCCCTTTCTTGAATGTGGATGAAGATCTCCTCCCTTAGGCCATGCCCATGTTCTCCAGGGTAACCCTGAAGGTGCAGAAGCCAGTGCCCACCGTGTGTGTGCACATGGACTGTACGCGTGTGCATACCTGGGCACAAAGCAGGCCATTCCATAGACAACAAAAACAACAAAAGCAGACTGCCCATGACCTTCAGAAGAACCTCACATCCCCTCTGCCCCCACCCCCAATGAAGGCTGTCGGCAGGACTGCCTGGTGCTCTTTTGTTCGGGGCTGACTGGCGCTGTCACGGACACAGTGCATCTCCCAGTGGCAGCTCGCTGTAAACCAGGCGAGCTCCGTATGGATGCCCTGCCTGGAGCTCAGTCTGGTGAGGAACCCGGGCCTTACTCCTCCAGCGAGGCCAGAGTGTGCTGGAGATCAGGAATCACGGCAGCTGAAAACCACAGCTGCTTATGCTGATGACTAATGAAGTGCCGGACACAATCCTAAGTACTCTGTACACAACCGCACATCTGATCACCACCCAGTGCTGTCATACTACCATTATCCCAGCTACAGAGCAGGAAACCAAGGCACAGAGCAGGAATCCAGGCCCATGGCTCTCTCCACTAGGCTGGGGGCATGGAGGGAGGGGATCAGTCTGCACTGCAGACGTGGAGCAGGAATCCAGGCCCATGGCTTTCTCCCACTAGGCTGGGGGGGCGGAGGGTGCCGGTCTACACTGCAGGCACTGCTTTGAGCAATCCACACATATGTCTGGTGGTCTTTCCAGCAGCCCCGTGAAGCAGGAACCATGAATAACTCCTTTTGCCAATAAGGACAAAGGTCACCTCAATAGCCTGTGAGATCTCGCTGTTAGTAATTAAGCTTGGGAATCCAGATTCCTTGAGCTCCAAAGCTGGTGCTCAGAACCACTGTTCTGCACCACCTCTGATCCCACTGCTCCCTCCCATTCCCTAATCCCCAACCCCCCATGCCTACAACAGCTGCCCTCGTGTTTTGCATTTAAACCGCAAGAGGCATCTTGTACCTAATCCTGGGACCTTAGCAAACATCAGCAAGCTGCAAGGGCTTGTGAAACCTCTTGGCTTTAAAAATATTCAGTGTCTAACGCTATGGAGATAGAGACAAACAGGCGATCAGAAACACAATAAACTTGTGAGGCTACTGAGTTCCAGTTCCAAGGAGAAAATAGTAGGTATCACTTTGTCTATGCTTATCGCCAGATACTGTTCTAGATGCTTAACCTTTTAAAAATCATTTAGAGGCACCTGGGCAGCTCAGTCGGTTAAGATCCGACTCCTGGTTTTGGCTCAGGTCATGATTTCACAGTTCGTGAGCTTGAGCCCCCTACTGGGCTCTGCACTGACAGCGTGGAGCCTGCTTGGGATTCTCTCTCTCTTCTTCTCTCTCTGCCCCTCTCCTGCTCTCAAACACATACTCTCTCTGTCTCTTTCAAAATAAACATTTAAAAAAAATAAAAACAAAAATCATTTAATTCTCTCAACAACCTGCTAAAGTCAGTAGCACTATCTTCATTTCACAAGAAAGACGAGGCACAGAGAGGTTCAGTAAGCTGCCTAGAGTCACAAAGCTTATAAGAGCAGGACCGGGATTCAAGGCCAGGCAGTCTGGCTCTGGAGTTGAGCTGTCGGATTTAGCAAATTACAATCTCTCTCTCTCCCTCTCTCGCTCTCACTCTCTCTCTCGCTCGCTCTCTCACACACACACACACACACACACACGTGTGATTGTTTTAGTATAAGAATGTTGCACACACATCCCTGCTCCTCCACAGCTTATATGACTCACACACGGTGCGCTTCCCTGTATGTGGACCAGTGTGGTGTGTGATAGACTCACCTTTGCCGAGGATCCTAAGTGGGGGAGACACCCACAGCCTATCCCACCCCCTCTGACCACACTAAGGCCGTGAGACCCCCTCTCCAGCACCCCCATGTCCCCATCTGCCAGCACAAAAGATAAACACACAACCCTGTCCCCACAGAGATCACCTGCCCAGCCCCATGTAGCTTGTGAGGCTAAAGACGAGGCTCCTTATCCACCTCTGGACCACGGAGCTTGTCTGTGCAGCCAGTAGCTTCCTTCTGCTCAGGTTTAGGATAAAGCTATAGCCATTTTGTCTCGCATGAGCACAAAGTAGGTGAGGCTGACGCTTGCCTTGAGCTTGGAAATGAGTGGCGAGCACTGAAGGGTCCTCCTGCCCCTTCACAGGGAGTCCTGAACATCAACCCTGGGCTTCAGTGTAAGGTGTGGATGCGGCAAGAGGTGAGGCTCCTCTGAAAATAACAGAAGAAAAAGAGCCTTGTGGCTGCATATCTGGGGAGAGGGCCAGCAGAGGTTTGGGGGCCGGAGGCGGAGCATGGAAAAACCCTCAAAACAGGCGAAAGCCAAAGTCAAAAGCAAAGAGCAGCTCCAAGTCGAGGCAGCCTCGAGATATTTATAGGGCCTGCTGTGGCATGTGTGCGTGGGCCCAGATGTGGATTTCGAGATTGCCTTTGGGGTGCTTCCTGGGGCTAGGAGCCATGAAGACACAAGCGCTCCCCACCCCCAGCAGTTTTATGACCATGGTTAGCAAGGAGTGGTGCTGCGGTGAAGGCCCGGGCCTCACAGACTCGCTGCCCTCCTCCCCAGAGCGGGGCTGGTCGATGCACAGACCTCCTCTCTGCCCCCAAAGCTTTCTGTTTCCACAAAAGGGATTCTCAGCAAAACGGCATCCTGGCCGCAGGTAATCGCGGGCCTCTTTCTCTTTAAATAGCTTCTTTGTAACCACAAACATGTATGTTTTTCATAAAGCTCTGAAAATTGTACTAGGCCCTGGGGAGGTACCAAGTGGAAACGCGGGTGCCGTGAGATTAGAACTCCGCTACTCCAGAGGTACACTGTGCTGTTTGTAACAATTATAATAATACACCTGTACCACCATTGTCAGTGTGGACCAGCCACACGGGGGCTCATTAGTATTGTATTAGGGCTGCATGGGGAAACAGATAATGGCCCATAATGAAAAATGCCAAATTTTCTATATAATAAAAATGAACTTGATTAATGAAAATCACTTTCAGGGAAAGAGTTACAGCGTTGTTAGAAATAAAAAATGATGTATTAATCCGACATTCTTACAGATGGTCCCAACCTCCTGACAACTGCTATTCATTTGAGATGCTATTAGCATGCATAATTATGCTAATTAAGTTGTAATTAAGCACCAATTCTTCAGAGGGCTTTTTTTGTCTATCATTTAATACAACTCAGTAGCAAAGAGAGTGCTTAAAGCTTTGTACAGTGTTTCATTCAAAAGGGGTTCCCAAATTTCTTAGCAAAGATTTAGCAGCTGAACCATGGATAGGAGCTCTAATCCTTGTTTTGGTTAAAGAAAAGTCAGTAAATACCAGCAGGGTCTGCCAGTTGTTGATAAAATAATGAACGCTTTCTGCTAAAATAAGCACGGTTCAAACCAGGGCAATTACAATGAGAACAAAATGTATAATTATCAGTAGTGATAGAACCATTGTCCTATTACATGGTCCATTTTATTCTTTTTATTTGAAAAAAGGGGACTTAAGGAGTACATTCAATGAGAAATAATTAGAAAAAATGGCATTCAATATTTTATTAAAAGTAAAATAAATCAGAAAGCTGAGGATATCTCCTGGGGGTGGCGGGGGGGGGGGATGCGTAGAGAAGGAATCAGTGATTTTGTTTCCAGTTCCAAAGGCTAGTGAGATAAACATTTTAAAAAGAACATCACAAACTGAAAGAACATCACAAACTGATAAAGTGCACTTAAATGGTTTTTTCAACTCAACTATCTACAGAGGCAAAAGCAGATTTTTAGCGGAGAGGTTAGTTAAACTGCCATTTCCGAAGATACATGTGTACCTGCCAGTTTGACTCAACTCTACCACTTTTGTTCCCAAATATTTATTGTGCACGAGTACGCTGGATGCAGAGCTCTGTTTTGTTTTCTCACTAGTTCAGCTGTGAAGACGCCAGAAGCAGCCAAGGAGCTTAGAACAAAGGAGGATAAAGGGCCTGAGAACAGTGTTTGAAGGAGGGGTTAGCAGCGTCCCTTTTCCTGGGACACCAGCACCCTGTTACCTTCCTTCCAAAGCAGAGAAGTCCTCTTCCCATGAGCTGCCTTGTCATCTTTATTGTACCCTGAGCTGAGAGCGCAGAATCAATAAACAGACTGTGAGGAGCCCGGACCCTCCCTGAATGTAACTTTAATCGACTTATTTAAAAGAAAACCAAGAGCCTACACCACTGCAACCCCATCTCCCAACTGCCACATAAAAAACAATCAGAGTTAAAAAAAAAAAAAAAAAATAGCTCCAGGAGGGAGCGTTTGAAATACCGTTAGGCCAAATCTTGGCAAGCCGTCTCCCTCCTCTTCTAAGTGTGGCATTAAAAACATAAATATATACTCTTTCTTTGAAATGAGCATTGCCTGTCTTTTCTATTGCATTCTCTATTTGGACACGGTCTTTGCTTTTACTTTTACTTTTACTTTAAGCCTCTGGAAAACTAACTCCTCATGTAGTATGCTCTGCAGAGACCATGTACTCAGTCTGGTCTCTACTCTCTCTACCTGCAGGCCGGAACAGGAGGGAAGGAACTTACAGAAAAACATTGCACTGGAAGGTGGGAGTGGCAGCCACAATGTAACGTTCAACAAAGCTTTCAGCAAAGTGTCCCCATCTGTAAGATGGGATGCCCGCTAGCCACTGTGGACGGCTCACGTGGAGGACCAGACAAGGAAACAGGCACACAGGCAAGGTGAACAGAATGGGCCGTTACATCCAACGTGTGGGATTTCTGCTCTCCAGAGACGTCAGGGTTATTGAGACCCTCTGATGCTGAATGTCCAGGTGCGTCCACACCACAGACACCTGTACATTTTCATTTCTTCATTCATTCAACAGATATTTACTAAGTATCTACAATGTGCTCTGTAGCGTTTGAAATATTAGGGATACAGCCGTGAACAAGCTGCCACATTTAAATAAGATGCCAGATATACGGGCTATGGAGAAAATAAAACTGAGTGACATGACGGTTACTGGATTCAGGGAGTTGCTTTTGATAGTATGGTCGGGAAAGAAAGTCTTCTCTGAGATGATGACATTTAGCAAAACAGGGAATAACAGAGTCAGTGACAAGAGTATATTACATGAAAATAAAGTATGGGATTCCTAAAACTAAAAAGCTTTTGCACAACAAAGGATACCAGCAACAAAACGAAAAGGCAGCCTACTGAATGGGAGAAGATGTTTGTAAACAATAGAGTGTTAATATCCAAAATATATAAAGAATTCATTAAACTCAACACCAAAAAACCAATCTAGTGAAAAATGGACAGAAGCCCTCAACAGACATATTTCCAAGGGAGACGTCCAGATGGCCAGCAGACACATGAAAGGATGTTCAACATCACTCATCAACAGGGAAATGCAAATCAAAACCACAATGAGATACCACCTCACACCTGTCAGAATGGCTATTATTAAAAAGACAAGAAATACCAAGTGTTGGAGAGGATGCAGAGAAAAAGGGACCCTCATGCACTGTTGGCAGGAACATAAATTGGCGCAGCCACTCTGGAAAACAGTATGGACTTTCCTCAAAGAAATTAAAAACTGAACTACCATATGATCTAGCAATCCCACCTCTTGGTATTTAACAAAAGAACATTAAAACACGAATTTGAAAAGATTATGCACCCTTATGTTTATTGCAGTATTATTTACAATAACGAAGATAAGGGAACGGCCCAAGTGTCACTGACAGATGAATGGATTAAGAAGATGTGGGACACACACAGACTGAAATATTATTCAGCCATAAAAAAGGAGTAAAATCTTCCCATTTGGAACAACATGGATGAGCCTAGAGGGTACTATGCTAAGCGAAATTAAGTCAGATGGAGAAAGACAAACACTGTATGATCTCACTTACATGTGGAACCTAAAAACCACATGAGAAATAGGCTCATAGATACAGTGAACAAACTGATGTTTGCCAGCAGGTTGGGGCTGTGAGGGGATGAACAAAGTAGGTAAAGGGGATTAAGAGGTACAAACCTCCAGTTCTAAAATAAGTAAGTCACGGGAATGTAAAATGCAGCATAAGGTATATAGGCTATAATACTGTAATGATTTTGTATGGTGACAGATGGTAACTAGACTTATTGTGGTGATCATTTCATAATGTTTACAAATGTGAGATCGCTACGTTGTACACCTGTAACTAATATGGTATATCAACTACACTTCAATTAAGCAAAAAGAAAGAAAGAAAGAAAGAAAGAAAGAAAGAAAGAAAGAAAGAAAAGAAAAGAAAAGAAAAGAAAAGAAAAGAAAAGAAAAGAAAAGAAAAGAANAAAGAAAGAAAGAAAGAAAGAAAAGAAAAGAAAAGAAAAGAAAAGAAAAGAAAAGAAAAGAAAAGAAAAGAAAAGAAAAGAAAAGAAAAGGGAGTATGTTTCAAGAAGATTGAACTTGCCTGGTTTGAGGGAAGAGAAAAAAGACAGGATATAGGAGACACCAAACAAGTTGGAGATTAGAAGCCCGTGGGGTCAGAGAAGAGATGAGATCAGAGAAGCCCTTGCAGATGTGATAAGGAGTTTGGATTTCTTTCTAAGGGTGAGGAGAAGACATCTGGTTGTTTCCAATAAGGTAGAGATATATTCATGGGAGCTTGTGGAGAGGACTGGGTTGTAGGTGAGCAAGAGGTGAACAGAGTGAAGAAGCTCTTGCAGGAACACAGATGGGAGACAGTGGCTTGGACAGAGGAGGTGGCATGGCAACGGGGAAAAGTGTTCAGATGGGGGACATATTTTGGAGGTAGAGCCAACAGGGCTGACCACATATACACAGGGCATGTGGACTTGGTCACTCATTGTAAAAATATCCCCCAAAATATTTGCTAACATTTTTAGTACTTATGTATCCCTATATTTAAACTGGAGGCAAAAATTAGACAATCAGACAATCTTAAGCACAATATCTAAGATGTGGAGGAAAACCTTAGATGATGGGATCATCAGATCTCTTGGCAGTGGCCTCCGAGGAAGGCAGGCAGACATTCCCAACCTACATAAGCTACCTGTAACTCATATAAGAAATATCACAGCCTGGCAGCTAGTGGGCAAAGTTCCATGGGAGTCTGAGAACTGATGGGAAGTAAAAGGCTCCAAATAAGGAAACTAGTAACTTGCTTGCTGGAAAGAACCATGGGCACAGAAGGAGAAATAAATCAGTTGCTGTCAAAGAGTAGAAAAAAAAACGTTCAGGAAAGGAAAGGCTAAAATTCCCACAGCCATCTCGCAGAAAAAGGGCTTATTCACTTTGTTTGTTTAAGTTTATTTACTTATTTTGAGAGACAGAACATAGGGGAGGGGCAGAGAGAGAGGGACAGAGAGAGAATCCCAAGCAGGCTCTGTGCTGTCAGCACAGAGCCCAACATGGGACTCGATCCCCTGAACCTTGAGTTCATGACCTAAGCCGAGATCAAGAGTGGGACACTTAACCAGTGAGCTGCCAGGCACCTCAACAACACTTTCAATAGTCAAGTCAAACAGACGGAGCTAACTAACTAAATGCAAGGGTGCTGTTACATCTGTTACCACTTTAACTGACAAGGTCGCCTGTGAGGGAAGTGAAAGGGTCTTGGGCACAGTAGGTCAGCCTAGAAGTGACAAAACTGGATTCAAACCCATACTTCAGGCTTCGAGCCACTGTTCTTTCCCACGACTTGGATTCTCCAGAGCTCCCTCCCACATATTCATGGGAAAGTCCATTTCTTCCAGAACCTGCAGATCTTAATTACAAAGAGCCCCTCTCCTGAAGGCAACCACAAGTCCCCGGAAGAACTGGACTCTCTTTGCCTTTTCTAGAACTCAGCATTTTAAATAGATTCCTTTACCAGTGACTGTTGAGGTCAGAAGGTTGGAATAAGGGAATGATGAGGGGAACAATTTTAAGAACAGATGGCAAAATATTTTGTTTTCAATACATGGCCAAAAAAAAAGGCAAAGCAAAAAGCAAATGACAAAGAGGGAAAAAATATTTTCAGCTTGCATCACAATAAATTTAACATCCCAAATATATTAAAAGCTTCTGTAAAGAAAGAAAACCCAACAACCCTATAGAAAAAAGAGAGAGAGAGAGAGATACATGAGTCACAGGAAAACAAACACAATAACTCATAATGTGTGAAAAAGTGCTCACTCTTGCTAATAAAAGAAAAATGAAAAGTAAAACTATAGCTAAATATGGGGCGCCTGGGTGGCTTAGTCGGTTAAGCGTCTGACTTTCGCTTAGGTCATGATCTCGCGGTTGGCGGGTTCGAGCCCCGCATCGGGCTCTGTGCTGACTGCCAGCTCAGAGCCTGGAGCCTGTTTCAGAGTCTGTGACTCCCTCTCTCTCTGACCCTCCCCTGCTGTCTCTCTCTCTCTCTCCTAGAAATAAATAAAACATTAAAAAAATTTAAAAAAAAAACTATAGCTAAATAGAATTTCACACCTATTATGTTCACAGCTAAATAGAATTTCATGCCTATGAAGGTCAATTGCATACATAAATACACACGCTCACATGCACACAGGCGTGTGCGCGCACACACACACACGCACACATACTGTGGTGGTGAGGGGAAAATGGGCTTTAATACTTGTGGCAGCATTTTCAGATGATACAACTATATCGAAGAATTTGTAAATGTCTAGCGCAGTTACACATGCATTTATCCTTTTACTCAGAAATCCCAAAGACATGCTGGCAAAAAGTATGATGATATGAGCAAATTCATCATTGAAGCTCTGCTTTTAACAGCAAAAACTACAAACAATACAAATGTCCATCAATAGGTAGTGAGTTGGATAAACCACCATGCAATTATAAAAAAGAATAAAAGAGATCTATATACAGTTCTTCAGTGATCATTAGAAAACATTGTTAGTTTCAAAAATGCAAGAAGCAGATAAGCATATACAGTACATTTCCTCTTATTTAAGGAAGAAATGTGTGTGTGTGAATGAACCTGCTTATAATTTTTAAAATGGAGGCCCAGAAGTGCCTGTATTTTGTTCAAGGTGCCACATAGGGACAAATGAAAGAAAAAAATGGAGAGTCAGGGTAAAAGTTAGACTTCTCTGAATATATCTTGTTTTTTAGACATGCCTCTAGAGCTATGTAAATGTTTTACCAAGTTGTATCAAAACAACTAAATCAGAATAAGAAAAAGTACCTCAAAATTTAAAACTGAATGAAACAAAGAACCTAACTATACATGACATAATCAAAAAACATTATATGAAGTGACTTTAAAATACAATAATTTGACCATGAGTCCCAAGTGGATATATCCTACGGTCAAAAAGAGCTGCAAAGAAATATTTGTTTTGAGCATTTGAACTGTATCAACTCAACATATTTGTTCGTAAAAATATGGTTTTCTTAGAGCTATCTGTAGAAAAAGCCTGTGTATAATGACCAACCAAATACAAAGAACCCAGGGTCTAGACTCTGGTCCCAAAATACCTTTCTCACTGATAGAAAGCACTTACTCCTTGGAGAAATGACTGATTGCAAATCTTAGCACAGGAAATGAACAAGATGAGCCAGAGACAAATAGGAAACCATGAGTCACCAAGACTTCTGAGATCACATGGATCACATCAAAGGTCACGGAAGCCAACTTGAAGGAAATTCCATTGGCCAAAGATGGGGCAACTTGAGCATAAAAAGAACAGTATCTGTCATTGATTTTAAAAAATCAATCATGTTAAAATTCATGCGTTCATAATTATATTCTTTTTAAAAATTTGTCATTGTTATGGTCTGAATCTTTGTATCTACCCTCCCAATTAATATGTTGAAATAATGCTGCTCGATGTGATTGTAGTTGAAGTTGGGGTCTTTGGGAGGTACTCCCATCATTTGGACAAGCACCCTCATGAGTGGAGTTTGTATTCTCAAGAAACAGATCCTGCAAAGATCCCTAGACTCTTCACCATGTTGAGGACACAACAAGAAATCTAAGACGCAGAAGATGGCCTTCAACTGACCATGCTATCACCCTGACCTTGGATTCCCAGCCTCCCAAACTCTGAGAGACAAATTTCTGTTGTTTATAAGCACCCAGTCCACGGTATTTTGTTAGAACAGCCTGAACGAACTGAGACAGTCACTGCTGGAGGATACTGGGAAACTAACCCATTATTTTGAAAACTGAAAAAGAGGAGAACAATAAGTATTTACCCTCCCTCTCCAACATGAATTCTCCTTCATGGCAATTTTAAAAAAATAAGAAAGAGAGAGAGGAAAAGAGAAGTTCTTCTTTTCTGAATAATTCCAGAGACAGACAATGCAACAGAGACAGACAGAGAACATCACCACTCTACAACCTTTAGTAAAATGATGGATCTGGGCAATGATTATCAAAGGCCAATTAAGCTATCAGGTAGGAAGCTGGTGGGAAATTTTGTAAAGGGATGGAGTGAGTTGATCATATCTGAACCCACTGGTAAGTTTTAACATCACAAAAAGAGATACAAGCAGACACTGTGCGCCTCCTGACGGAAGTGCTCACACCTCCTATGAAATGGAGATTTTTAAAGGGAGAAATTGAGATTTTAAAGGAAGAATCAGAAAGAATCAGCAAGCCATCAGTGATTGTATCATCAAATGGTATCGATATCCCAGCTAATTCAGATATTGTAAATAGACTTCTAATCTTCTCATGGCTTGAATGACCCTGTACCTCAGAAAAAGATGCCATGATCAAGCAGATTTTTACCCTAGAAATACAAAGATGGTTCAAGAGTAGAAAATAATCATTTCAAATGATGTGAGTAAAACATTTTATAAAGCTTAACTACTCATGACATAATCTTAGGAAACTAGGAAGAAAAGGAAACATTTTTAATCTGATACAAAGTGATTTCTACAAACCTGCTATATTAGAAAAAGAAATAAAACATAAAAACCTACTATAAAATGCATACTTAATTGTGAAATATTAGAGACATTGTCAGGAAAAAGACAAATATGTCCTATAACCACTTTTAGTCCATTGCTGTAGAGGTCTTAGTTCATGAGGTAGGCCAAAAAAATGGAAATAAGAGTTAAAAATTAGGAATAAAAAGAAAAAAATTGATTTTGTATACAAATTACATATCATTCTATGGCTTATACACTAAAACAAAACTACTGCAATGAAAAGGGTAAAATTATCCTTAAGCAAGATTTCTGGGTAGGATTCCAAAATAAAAATTCCTGTAAGCCACCACTAACCAATTAGAAAGTACTATAGAAAACAATTCAGGGTGCTTGACTATTATTAAGAACTATTATGAAGACGTATGATTATTAAGAACTAAAGCTATGAAGATGTATGTATGAAGATGACATGTGGAGGAAATACAATAAAAAATCACTGAAAGATATAAAAATTTATAAATGGAGATATATACTGCATTTATAAATGAGAAAAATTAATGCCACTAAAAAATCAAGTCTCTCCAAATTAGTCTATAAAATTCAATACAGTTACAATTAAAATCCCAACAGGGTTTTTCATGGAGTTGACAAATAGGTCCTAAAATTCATATTGAAGGAGAAAGATCCAAGAACTGCAAAGACAGCTGTGAAGAATAAGAAGAGGAAAATGTTCCAATATATTATTGTGAAATAAACCTTCTCAAATCTAAGTTGTTTGAAATAACAATTTATTTTGCTCACAAATCCACAGTTGGGGTAGATCTCACAAAAAAGCCTCTCTTTTCCACTGTAGGAAAGCACTGCTCAGAGCTGCCATCATCTAAGAGCTCATTAACTCAGCTGTATGGCTGCTGATGTTGGCTGATGTCTGGGACCTAAACTGGACTGTTGGCTGCAACACCTGTACTTGGCCCCTAAACATGGATGCTTGGCTTCCTCACAATATGGTGGCTCAGTCCTGATCTAGCCTTAAAAGTCACACATCACTTCCCCTACATCCTATCTGTTTGAAATAGTCAGTAAAGCCTTTGCAAAATCAAGAAGTGGGGAATTAGATCTTGGGGAGAAATGTCAAAGAATTTGCAGACAATTTTTAAAACCACCACAGGTATGTCCCCATAAGACATGATATTTAAATTATGAGATGGGATGTAATGATTTAAGATGGGATGGAAGGAATGGGATGGGATGGGATGGGAAGGGATGGGATGGGATGGGAAGGAATGGTTTGGGATGGGATGGTTTGGATGAGATAGACAGGATGAAATAAAGATGGGATAGAATAGGATACGATGGAATGAAATGAAGATGGGATGGGATGGGATGGGATGGGATGGGATGGGTGGGATGGGATGGGACGGGATGAATAGGATGGGATTAAATGGGATGGAGAACCAAGAGAGTCACAGTACATGGATAACTGATACAACAAGGGTTGACATTACCAATTGGTGAGGAAATGATGGACTATTCATTAAAATGTGCTGCAAATGATATTCATTTAGGAAAGAAATAAAATGAGATCCTTTCTTTATACAACAGAAAAATTAATTTTAGCTGAAGTCAACATGCAAAACCTAAAAACAAAAATCAAAACTTTAACAAAAAATGTGTAAAATAAAATATTTATAACTCACTGATAGCAAACTATTTCTTACATGAGACATCAAAAAGCACCAATTATAAAGAAATAGATTGTGGATTCTGACTAAAAGTAAATTATTGGGGCACTTGGGTGGCTCAGTCGGTTAAGTGTCCGACTTCAGCTCAGGTCATGATCTCACAGTTTGTGGGTTTGAGCCCCACATCGGGCTCTGTGCTGACAACTAGCTCAGAGCCTGGAGCCTGTTTCAGATTCTGTACCTCCCTCTCTCTCTGACCCTCCCCTGCTCATGCTGTCTCTCTCTCAGAAATAAATAAAACATTAAAAAAATAAAAATAAAAGTAAATTACCAGTTTCTATATAACTACTGATACCATTAAAATGTAAAAGGCCAACTGTCCTTAACCGACAATTGGTTACTATCAGAATATATAAAGAACAGTTAATACTCAATAAGGAAAAGGTAAATAACTCAATAGAAAAAATAAAACAAACAAAAATAAAAATAAAAGCTACAAGTATTTAGGTTCATAAAAATATGATCAAAAATACATACGAGGTTCCACAACATTTCCATGTATCAAGGAGATGTAGTCAAACAACTGTAAAATAACATTTTTTTACCCAACAACCTGGCACATATATTTAATGACAATATCAAAGGATGGAGGGACCATGTGTACACTACTGATAAATGTGTGTTTTGGCAATATGACAGCATCTAGCAAGATTAAAAACATCTAAACCTTGCCAAACGGCAACCACACTTCTCTAAGGTATGTACCTTAGAGAAATGCTAACACACACACACACACACACACACACACACACGAAAAAATTAACAAACATGTTAATGCTTTGTGAGAACAAAATAAGCAAATACATAAATAAGAGAAAACACTTAAGTGTTCATCAGGAGAGAAACAGATAAATTATGTCATAATCAAATAATGAAAAATTCAACACTTAAATGAAAGAACTTGATTTATAAGTATGTTGGATTTTAAAAGCATGTTGCTGAAGGATAAGTACTGCATAATATACCACTAATGAGTTTTCATACCATATATTATCTATTGATATGTACTGACATAGTAAATGTATAAAATTATGAGAGTGAAGGATATTTGCCAAGACAAATTCTCTGGGAAGTGGAGAAGGGAAATGTGGCTGGTGGGGATACATAGGAGGCTTCACCAATATGTCACATTTTATACCATAATAATAATTATAAATATAAAAATCTGAAGCAAAAACTTTGAAATGTTAAATTGTATTATTTCTAATTAATGGACAGAGGTATTTGTTATCTTACTTTCATAATTAGCTCATGTATATTAAACATGTTAAGTGCCAATAAATTTAGTTATTGGACTCTTGGTAGTAAGTGTAAGAAACTTAAGTCACCCAGGTTAGATAAAAATGGAATATTTTAACTCACAGAATCCTACAACAGTTTGAAAGACCAACCTTGAGAAGAAAAACATTTCAGCAGATCTTAGAAACAAACTTGAGCCAAGAAACAGGAATGCCACCCGGATTCTCTCACCCACTCTGGTGCCTGCGTCTTTCTGCATGTAATACAGCCATCCTTGCTACACTAGTACTAGTATTATAGCTGGTACTATTACTGCCGCTGTCAAGAGCAATGAGCACTTATAGAGTGCCTACTGTGTACACAGCAATGATCTAAGCACTTGACCTTTAGTAACTAATTTAATCCTCAGAACAGTACCACTTTATGGATGGGAAAACTAAGGCTAAGAAAGATGAAATAACTTGCTCAAGCCACACAGCTGGTAGAGTTAAAAAGGCATTAAACTGAGGCAGCTCTTATTATTATTATCCCTGATCACTAGAAATTGATTTTTACCAACTTGTTGAAATATGAGTATTGGGAATATTTTTTATATATATTTTCTTCATTTCATACTTTCTACCACTGGAAGAACAAAAGTGTTCCTTCTGGCCTCACATTTAAAAGTCCAAGGGAAGGGCTGTGATTGGCTGATAGTCTAATCCAAGTTCAGGTGCTGCTCTCAGACCAATCATCCATGGTCTGTAGGGGGCAGCACAAGGGGTATAAGAAGCATGGAACACAATGGAAGTTTCTGTGGAAACTATAAAGTTAGAGCAGGAAAAGAGATTACCAGAAAAAATGAGGACAGTTTCCTAAGACAGGAGAGGCTACATAGATAAATAATAGGTGCCCACTACAGTTTGGCATGGTATTAAATATGGAGTTTGTTGTTTTTTGATACTTTTTTGTTTTATCCAAAGTGTATAAAATGAGACTGTATTGTTTTATAACTTTAAAAACTGCTAAGTTCTTTCAGCAGCAGCCCCTCCTTTGAATTCTTCTCCTCTTCTCTTTTCTCCCCCCAGAACCAGATTCTAGTACTTTGTGTTGGTGGATGAATGGAGTCAATGTCTCCTACACAGTCTCTGAATTCCTCCAAAAAGCCGAAAATGTTCTCTGCAAACATCCCATAGTGAAGACATCAGGAAAGTTCTTAAAGGTCATGTTTAAAAGTTGTTTTAAATGATTAATTGTTTTCTTTATTTTTGGAATCAGAGTGTTCAAACAGATAGAAATATGTGTTACAGATAGGGAGGTTGTTTTCTTTATTTTTGGAATCAGGGTGTTCAAACAGATAGAAACCTGTTACAGATAGGGAGGCACTGGTTCAAACCTTGGCTCAGATACTAACTGGGAAATAATTATGAACATGTCTTAATCTTCCTTAAGTTCATTGTTTTAAAATGGGGTAAATAATAATAATTTCACAGGACTGGGGGGGGGTGGCAGATGGTATCTGGAAGGGAGGCAATCAGAATGGTAAGAGTTTGGTCCAGGTGGTCAGGTAATCATAGATTTAGAAAAGAATCTGTCACTTGTCCAGAAGAGCATCAGTGGTCTTCCAGAAATTACAATTTCACATAACTGGAGATGCATCCCTAGGGTTAGTTCTCTTCATTCACTTTATTTATTTATTTATTTATTTATTTATTTATTTTTAGTTCTCTTTATTCTAGGAGAGGGGCTAAGCCCCCTCAGATGTGGGCTCTGGCAGGGAATATGGTCCCTGGAGAAGGCCTCCTCCCATGGTGTCTTTGCCTAGCATCCTTGCTAGGCAATAACTGTCTATTTCATTTTACTTTTATTTTTATTTTAGCATGTTTCTGCTAAAGAACATTCTCCTACAGATCTGAAACCTGAGACCTAGGAAAAGCCTCCTATTCCCCTTTCTCAGCCAGGATTCTGTCCAAAGGCATTAAGAATGGGCTGTCTTGGACACGAATTTCTTTCTGCTACGTTAAGAGAGGCAGACAAGATAGAAAGCAGTGTCTTAAGAGTTATTCAGGAAGAGAGTTTTAGGCTCTGAAGGCCAGTGTGCATCATTCATATGTGTGGTGGCCAAGAAGAAAAGAGAGAAGAACAGCCCTGGGAGGGAAAGAGACTCCAAACTGGAAGGGTCTGGATCCTTGATCAGCAAGAAAGGCAAGAGGAGAACACAAGTTGAATGTTTGACGCATCTGCTGGGGACATTAATCTTGCAGACAGAGGGAGCAGCAGTTCATGTCAAAAACTTTACAGAAGCTTGTGACTGGACTTACTCCCCAGACTGAGTTTCAGGGTGGGGTGGGGGACCAATGAGGGTGAAGGAGGAGGAGATCTAGAAGCTGATGCAGTCGCCAAGGTGATAGGAGTCTACACCTGGAGAGTGCAGGTAAGGATGGAAGGAAGTGAGCCAACTCGAGAGACCTCTAAGAGTCTGAATGTGTGGGGCTTGCCATCATTCAGATATATGGAGCAAGGAAGAGAAACGTGTCAAAAATGAGCCCTCAATGACAGGCTGAAGCAGTTAGATGAGTAACAGTACAGTTATTGAATAGGGGTATCTGGACACTGTGGCATGTTCTGGGGCTGAGGTGCCTCCAGGGCTAGCTCTAGACACCTAGGGCAAGTATTCCTGTCCCTGTGGCAATGGAATTCCAGATTAAATACAATATATTGTCTCTCATGTATATAATAGTTTCTTGTGAACCTGGTCAACATAAAGCATCCCCACAAACTCCCAGTAAACTCATAAAATGGAGGCTGGAGGACAGAATGATTGAAATCCTAGAAACCTCTCCCTTGTGACACCCCCTTTCCAGATTTGACAGAGCTGCCAGGACACCTTCTTGTCCATCTCTCTGTCAGTGTCAGCAGGGAGCTGAGAGGTTAAGTCCCATAAATTACCACAAGGGTGAAAATAAAACGCTAAGGGGAATTCAAGGAATGGAGAAGTTGTCTACTTTGGGGAGGACAAGGGAGGTGACTTGGGGACACAAAGGCAAGCAGATTTGGATCTGCAGAGAAGAAAGCACCCACTTGGTTTCAGAAGAAGATGGGAGGGGGTATCAGGATGAAAATTTGAAACAAAAATGAGAACACTGAAGTACACAGTACCTAGCATACGTAGGAACTCATTAAATCAGCCCTTGATCTACGTCTAAATCTTAGCATCTTTCAAGTCACCAGTGTCCCTTATTTATGTACTGGCACCTTGAGCCCATATTTATTAACATGGTCCTGTTCTCTCAGTGCTGTTTGTCTTATACTGGGAACCACTTTTCTTTCTAATCCAGGGGCTCTTATTTGGGGAAGACGGACTGAAGAGACTACTATGCATTGGGAGGAAAGGCCAGAGCTGCTTCTGAGCCCAGTGGGCTGGGCCTGGCATGGGTCAAAGAAGAGTAGCAAAAGGGGACAAAAGCTAGCACATCTGTGGGCCACATGCATGATCCTCTCCTAAGGAAAATTCCCCTGGCACCTATTAAATAAATTACCATTGAATGAATGAGCGAGGGAATGAATTAAGAGTCACTCATTTTAACAATAATAGCTTATATTTGTAAAGGGCTAACCTGTCATAGTCACTGCATGCCGTGATTTACATTCATATCTGCCTCTTTGGTTTTCCTCTTTTTATAAACATGAAGCTAGGGGACTTGTCTAATATCACACAGCTAATAAGGGATGAAACCAGGACACAAACCCGTGGCTGCATCTACTATAAACCCCACTAATCCTGTTCCTTTAGCATGTTTTGTCCCCAAATATTCATTCAACAGATACACTTTGAGCACTTACTGTGTACCAGGTATCCGCTAGATACTGAGGTCAGACGAGTGAACTAGACAGACATGGACCTTGGAGTTGAGGGAACAAAAGCAGCAGATGATGAGACACCAATCACACACCTGTAGCCCATTACTTCCGCTCTTCTTTTTTTTTTTCCAAATGTTTTCATTTATTTCTGAGAAAGAGAGACAGCATGAGCAAGGGAGGGTCAGAGAGAGAGGGAGGTACAGAATCTGAAACAGGCTTCAGGCTCTGAGCTAGCTGTCAGCACAGAGCCTGACTCGGGGCTTGAACCCACAAACCGTGAGATCATGACCTGAGCCGAAGTCGGACGCTTAATGGACTGAGCCACCCAGGCGCCCCTACTTCCACTCTTGATCGTTGCTATGAGAGGAAAACCAGGTGGAGTGATGGGAGAGCATAGGGTAGCAGGGCTACTTTTGATAGGGTGCTGGATAAGGGTGTCTCTGAAGTGGTGACATTTAGGTAAGATCTGAAGGTTGGAAACTTGTCCTACAAAGAAGCACCAGGAGGAAAAGTCATTTTCTTTACATCCCTAGGGAAAAAAATAGTAAGCATTCTGAAGGCAATTTTAATTTCCCAAGCATGTCTGCATGCATTACGTCACTTCCCCTCACTGGGACAAGGCTTCGGAAATCACTCCACTTCAGGGTCCTTCTCACAGAACATCTCCAGCTGTTCGTTCACATTCCCCATCACCATTTCACTCGGTTAGTTAATAACTGCTTTTCCCTTAAGAAAAGCCAAGCGTGGCCTGCCCTCATGAGCCTTGAAACTCTAAGCAAACAACAGTCCGCAGTAGAGACAAATGCAGGGCAGCCAAGAAGGGGCCATTAAACACGCAGACTGGCTAGAACCCTCTGACTGGTTGGGAAGGAACTCGGCAACCCTGGTGAGCCATCTTGGGGACATGCAGTCAGGATGGGCTGGGACACAGCATCTCTCTAGAGAAGACATGCCCAAACCTCCCTGCTTATTCTTTCCCTATTAATTAATTCCTGAATCCCTCTTCCTTCACTCCACACTGGACAGCCAGGAAAGTTTCACTGGGAAAATTCAGAGATTATCAGTGTTTGACATGTGAACTGCCACTGGTAACAGGGCAGCCATTGCTAATCCATCAGGGCACCCTTCCCTGTGAGCCCGCAGGCAACCTCAAAATCCCTCTCTACACAAATCTCCAGCCAGTCACTACTGTGCAATAAGATTTGGAATGCGGTAAGAAGTCTATGTGGCATTCCTACATCCTAAACCATTTCTAATATGATGGTCTCTACTGTCGAATTCCCACGTAGCTCTCTATGAGGACTGATGCATTTGAGATTATCTGTTATGGTATAAGGACCATTCACTGAGCACCTACTACACACCAAAGTACTCTATTAATTCTTGACAGTCTCTCTACTAACTCACTCCCACCACACAACCCCATGAGGTAGGAGATGATATCAGGCTCATTTTACAGATAAAGGAACCAAGGCTCAAAGAAGTAACTAACCAAGGCATGAAGCTGGTAAGTGACTGAGTCAGAACACACACCTACTTCAGAGTATACTACAACATGGTCAAGTTTTCCAGAGGATAGCGTGGGGCACTTTAGAATGAGTCTCCAGTTTCTACTAAGCATAAACCAAAAACCAACGACCAGCCCTTCAGCTAGACACTTTCTCATGTCTAAATTCACAGCAGCAGCAACAAGATCCATGACAACTATTGAGGCAGACCTACTTCCTTGTTGAACACCTTCTGAGAAGCAAAGCCACTTGTAAAATCCCCCAGAGCTAACGAGCTGAGATTGGACCCAGGCCTTCTAAGCCTGAGGTGGGCGTTTACATAAGACTGAAGTGCACTGAGTTTATGCTATCTTTCCTTTATTCAAATGCAACTGGATCCCAGCTGCCTGCCATGTAGGGGGTCCTGTAATGGGCAGGGGGCTGCCCCACATGTCCAGGAGCCTCTCACCTAACAGAGGACACAGACATCAAACAGACAAAGTGCATGGAAAATCACATATTGACATCCACCAGCTGTCAGGGCGCTGTGAGAATAAAACAATGGGCAGTTCAGTTTTGAATATGGATGGGGTGAGGCCAGATCATGCTTTAGATAGGCCTGAACAGATAGGTCCAGGGAACTATCGGCAGAGGACTCCAAGGCAAGAGAGTTTCCTGTGACTTAACAGGGCACAGTATTGCTGCAAAAAAGAAAACAGGAGACAGAGACCTTGGGCCCCAGTTTGGCCAGGAATTAGCAGTAGAAGCTGGAGCACAGGAGTGGGGTGGCTGTGGAAATACCCATTGCTCATGTCCCACTCAGCGGACCCCCAGGCAAGGGATGGCACATCCTTCAGGATGACTAATGCAGACCATGGTTCTGGACACCGAGCCTCAGCTTTCTTTTGCCCCCTGTGCATTAAGACAAGTGCATTCACTACCCGATTTTCCCAGAATGCCAGACAGATGACTGTCATCTCCTGCAAAAGGTAAACTAAAACAAGTAGAGATGAATAGAACTTAAAACTTGAGCCAAACAACAGCATTTTAGTGGAATCCATGTGTTACTCAAGCCTAAGAAACACTCTCCTAGAAAACAAAACTAAACCCTTCTTAAATATTTTGTCCTCTACCCTGATGGGATGCCCACCACGACTGTTCAGCCTCATAACTAGATTTCAGCATTGTGTGTTTCATTACTAGGAAACAAGCATTTGAGGGGAGAGGTGGTCATAGTCCAGGCAAATCTGAAGAAGGACAGAGATCTTAAGAAGCCCCAGGTGCCAACCATTTCCGGTGTCCTCAATGGATATGCCCCAGATTTACTTAGACAGTCTCGTTTCCTTCCTTATATTAAATGAAGTGAATAGACAAAATGTAAAACTACACATAATTTTTAAAAACTGAATTGATGAGGGTGTTTCAATGAGGGTAATTTCCATTTTCTACACAGCCATCAACAACGAGAAAATGAGATAGGATGCGCGAAATGACTTCAGACAAACAAGCATCACAGGACTTAAAACCTTTGGAGAGACAAGGAATAGATGAGATAAGCACTATAGTTACCCCAGGCTTCTACCCAAAGGCACTTTCTGGACTCCAGCCTAGCACGGGGAAACTGACAAACCATGGCAGTGTCACCAAGTTAGAGAGATCAGAGTTCAGGAAGGTGAAGAACTTTCAAGGCTGAGTAAAAGAGAGTAACTCAAGATCATGGGAATGTTACCTTTTTAAGTTTCTGCTTCTTCATCTCTGGAATTGGAATGTTTCTATTTAACCCAAAGTGGTATCAGCAGGATTGTGAGACATCAGCGATAGCCACCATTTGCTAAAAACTTACTACAGCAGCTACTGTTGAAAGCCCTTAGGTTTACTCTGAACAATAGCCCCCAAGGTAGACACTAATACTGCTTCATCTGACAGCTGAAAAATCAGAAGAGTGATGTGGCAGACAGCCTCCAGGAAGGCAACTGTGACCCTGACTCCTAGTAGTCATGCTCTTGACCGTGCGCTGAACTTAATATCACTTTTGAGATCAGTTTATAAAAACACTAGGGTTTGGGTCTTGGATGTCCATCTCACTCCCTCTGAGGTCCTCTACAGAGTCTCATGTGATGAGGAGGCCGTTAGCCAACAGTCAATGAGGAAATGGATCCTGCTGACAACCACGTGAGTGAACTTGCAGGTGGGTCTCCCCCCAGTAGGGGCCTCAGATGAGACCATGGCCTGGTTGACCACTGAAACAGAGGACCCAGCTAAACCATGGTCAGATTCGTGACCCACAGAAATTGTGAAATAACAATTGTTAGTTCTTTTAGGCCACGGATCTTGGGGGTAATTAGTTATGCAGCAATAGATAACCTAAGACAAGTGATGTTAAGGAACTTTCCCAAAGCCATGACAGTATAAGTGATCCAGCTATTATAAAATAGCAGCTGAGGAGTGCCTGGGTGGCTTAGTCAGTTAAGCGTCCGACTTTCACTTAGGTCATGATCTCGCGGTTCGTGGGTTCGAGCCCTGCGTCAGGCTCTGTGCTGACTGCCAGCTCAGAGCCTGGAGCTTGTTTCAGTCTGTGACTCCCTCTCTCTCTGACCCTCCCCTGCTCTCTCTCTCTCTCTCTCTTTCTCTCTCTCTCTCTCTCTCTCTCCTAGAAATAAATTAAACATTTGAAAAAAAAAATAGCAGCCGACACAAATCGGGATCTCAGTAAAGGATGATGATGATGATGATGATGATGGCAACTGGTAATCTAAATAAATAGCCCAAAATATGTTCTATTAAAACTATGGCCAAAATGGCTTTCTAGATGACTTCTTCAAAATGCATCCTTCTTCTTAAGAGAAAAAGAAAGACAAAGTCTGCCTTCTCCAGCATCCTCTGGATGCAAAGATGTGGGGCGCAAAAATCATCATGCCTACTCCTTTCAGACGGGGCGGAACTGCCTAATGGTGCCCATATCTCACTGGAGAAGGTTCTGGTGTTGGGTTGAAATAAATATGCGCGCCAGAGGGAATCCAAATTCCAATCACTGGGCTTTTTAAAAGCTCGTATTTGTATATTTGATGTGCAACCTAATTAGACCAGAGCATCTTTAATTAAGTGTGTCAGCCCCAGTGGAAGCCACAGAGTTCAATGCTAATAAAGCTGATAAAGGTTTTTGTTTCCCAGACTTCTTTTATTTAATGCCTCAACCATGTTAAGCCAATCTGTAACATATGGGCAGTTCTCCCACTATGGATTTATCATTTGGGTGTTTCTTTCTGTGAATTAATGCAATCAAACTCCTGCCAGTGTTAATTATTTTTCTCCAAGAAGCAAATCCCAGAATTTAGCAATAACCAGCTGCGATTTACTGCTGGCGGTGCAGCAGAGATGACGGACTCGTGCTGTCTGCCACCACCCCAGGCAGACGGAGAGAGGCTTCTGTGCTCTGGGGCTGACCTCAGCACTCAGTGCTTGCAGACAGGCAGCATTCTAGGCATTTACCCACCTCCCCACCCTTCCGGGTGCATAAGTCTTATGGTTAGCAATAAGCTGCCCTTCTAGAAGTTTTGCTGGTCACTAGGAGACTATCTGCCCAGCAGAACCCCTCAGGTGGGATACACCGTCTGCCCACACTCTGTTGTCAAGTGTTACCCACAGTACAAAACGCCTCAAGACAAAAGTCCTCTAACTTCTGGGCCTTTCTAGTGCTCTTCCCTGTAGCTGGAATGCTTTTCCCCACATCGGTCCATACCGGTTAATCATTCATCCAGGTTTGGCAAAAATGTCTCTTCTCTCTGTCCACCCCATTGAACAGAGTTCTCAGCTACACAGAAATCCTTCTTCGGCTCCCTATTTCACCCAAGCCCTTAGCACTGGACCGTAACTACCTACTTTGTTCATTCATTTGTTTACTCATGTATCACGTGCCCCTCTCTGAGAGAAAGTCAGCTCCCTGAGATGGGGTCATATAGCCGTATTTAGCATTATGCCCCTAGTTCCCAGGACATGGAGGAGACAGGGTAGGTGCTTGGTCAACAGCCATGTCATGAATGGATAATGAGATCTCAAAGGGAGGGCTGCATATTTCTTCTCTCCAAGTCCTGCTCTGCATCAGAAATACTACAGCTTCCAAATCACTTCGGGAATCCTTCAGATGACTGACTGAGAGAGTTACCCTACAGCCAATAACAGGACAGATAAAAGTCAACAGCAAGACACAAAACATGTAGCCATACTTGGCTCAATAGTGAAGTGGATCAGAATTTAGAATGAGCAAACTGGGATTAGAACCCTGGCTGTGTAGCCTCAAGCAAGTCACCTACCCTCTCTCAATTTGTATTTCCTTATCCCTAAGAATGAACACAACCATCACCAAAAAGGTGTGAAGGCATATTTGGTAAACAATACTGTTTAACAAATGTTCTTCGGATCTGAACTGGAGGGAAATCAACCTCTGGAGAGAAAATGGTGTTGTCCTTGAAGATATCCGCATACAAAGGTAAATAAAGACCCAGGTAACTTATGAAATTTGTGGGGTAGGCCCATATGAATGTAGAGAGTCCAAGGACCAACTGTCAACATGCTAGGTCTTGCTGAAGGTATCTCACCATAGGTTTACGTGTCATCACGTGAAGGAAGTTCCTAGGTCTGGAATACCTACTTCAAAAAGAAAAGAACTAGACTTCTTTCAAATTTACCTCCATATCTCTTCACTTCACTCACACCAGTGCTGCTCAGTTTCCCAGAATGCCTTTGGCCTTAAAGTGCCAGGAGAACCGTGGCATGGGTACCAGAGCCCTTAAGGGTGACCCGGGAGTCCCACAAGCTGGAACCCAAAGATTGCCTTTCCTGCCTACCAACTCCAGAGTGAGTGGAAGCACCAGGACTGCCAGGAAGCAGAAAACTCAAAGGAGAAGGGAAATGCCATTCACTTAATATCTACTTGAGGCGTCAGCTGACCTGGGCACCTTACAAACATGATCTGTTATAAACTAGCAGGAAGAGGAGAATAAAGAGGTAGGGAGTCCATGTAGCATAAGGAGCAAATTCCAAAGCCAATAACATTTTCCACCTATCCAGTCACGCATCCTTTCAAACTTTATTCAGCCCCTATTCCGTACAAGGCAGAGATTTCCCGTCTGTTTTTGAGCTCTCTAACACATAAAGGGGAAAGGTTATGTCCCTCTCGACACATGTAACTGGCAAAGGAAGGTTCTAGAAAAATAGCCCTCTTAAGGGAACTCAAGATCTCAAGCCTGCTTTCTATTAGCTGAGAGGCCCAGGAAGAGGGGAACTGGCCCTCATGCCATGATCCCATGCTATCCTGCCCTCACCACTCTCCTCTCTTTATGCATGGTAGAGTCTATTCCTCCACCAACTATAAGCACTGAGAGGCCACACTCATGCCTTTGGTTGCCCAGTGACTCCTCACAGCCTAGCACACTGTTGTCCATGCCCTTTATACTCAGTAAGCATCTCTAAGTATATCTTTTCAGTAGGTCCTTGACATGATCATTCTTATTTTTAAAGCAGTTCCATCCTCTGCCATGTAGCTCCATGATAGGTGGACCAGGCTGTTACATTTTGGGCCACCATAACTCTGCCCTAATCATCCCAGAGCTCAATGCCAGACAACTAGACAGCCCCTGCAGCCCATAGCCCACTGGAATCATTCAAATAAGCCAATCCTAAGGCTTTTAACCATGCCTCACCTGTCCCTTCCCTCTGAAACCAAAACAAAGTCTCCTGCTTGCATTTTCTCCGTTCTGTCTACCTGCTGGCTGGCCCTGGGGCTTCCCCATATGGCCCATGTGCATGGTATTCATGCCTTCTGTTTCTAGGGGTATGTGAGTGTATACCTCCCCTCATTACAGTCAATTTCAAGTCTATGCTGACCATGTATGATTGAAACAAATCAGGGATCCCCTTAAAGCAGACACCTAAACATATGGAGCAGAAGAAATACATAGAGGGCATTCTAGGAGCTGTGGATGTCTGATCAGGGTTTGCAATTCTTGTTAATGATTACGATTGTTAGCTCACAGGCAGCAGAACAATATTGAAAGCTTCCAAACCAGAAAGTAGCATGATTAGATTGACATTATAGCAAATGTCTTCTGAGCTCATCAGAACCAAGAAATATCTGTCTCAGCTTTCTGTCTCAGGAAAAGAATTTCCAAATATTTGGGGTCATAATGTTTTATATCATGAGTTTTGCTGCGTTGGGAAAAGAGGGGTAATGAGAGGCTAATTGAGCAGGGTGGAGCAGGGTGGTTTAATCTCTGTCTGACAAAGTTAAACTGTCACTCAGAACCTTGTCCTCCCTGAACAAAATCACTAACAAGAACACTCATGCATCCATCAGAACACATGATACATAAACCTCTTTTTAACATGCTCAGACACCAGCTCCAAAGGGTTTACAAGCATTACCATGATCCTTCCATAGGCTTCTGGGGTCCAAAGTGAGCCTCAAAATCAGCCACAGATAGCAAAGTAATACCTACCTTGAGCCCCTAATTAGGTGGACCCCCTCATACTTACCCCAAACTGGGAAGAGAACCAAATTTCCTCTGAAAGCAGAGAGAATAAATGAGAGTGAATATATTCTAATTTCTGTATTATACTCCCAGTGTTAGAAAAGTAGATATCATGACCATTTTCTCTCCTAATAGCTTACTTATATTCCTTCCCCTTCACTCTCAGTTTTAAAATTTTTAAACTCAAAAAGACTGGCCTTTGCTAAGCACCAAGCACCTATCAGAACTTAAGGAGAACTTCAAGGTGGCAGTATAATATTAAATATTTTTATAAATACATGTATCCATATAATAATTGTGTTATATTATGTACAGTATAAATATATGATAGCTTCTGCTCTCACAGCACCTGCATTCTAATGCAGAAGAAGTCTGATGAATACAGCTAGTAGAAGATTCTACAACAAGGGGCAAACTGATTCATGAAAACATCATATACACCAGGCAGTATATGTGACCAGGGCTTTGGGAAATGAATCCATTTCTTTGAAAGGCTAAAGGGCCTCATTGGACTAGAGTCAATTCATCCCATTGATGCTGATCATGGGTCCAAGGGCACACATAAGCCTAGAAAATGCATCAGACTCAGGCAGGATTCACCCAAAAGTCACAAATGTAGTCTGAGAACAAAGTTGAGGAAAGGAAGTTGAGAGAAGAGCTACTTACAGCAACTTGCAGTTACTCGGGGACCCATTCTTGGATCCTAGGGAAAGAAGGGTGTTATAAAAAGTGTTCTAGTTAAATGAAAGAGTTAAGAAACTTTGGTCACTGTAAGAACCAGAAACCAGCCCTCTTGGCTTCAGGACTCAGTGACTGAGGGCACCTCAGGAGTGTGATTCCCAGTGGGGACAGAACAGGCATGAGAATTCCAAAACACAAGGGCTGGAAAGGCAGCCTCCACCATAAGCCGGGGGATGCGGAGAGAGGGATGCCTATGGGGCTGTGTATGGAGATGTTCTTAGAAACACCTTGATCCGGTGGAGAATGGTTTGGGATTCTCTTTCTGGAGACTTTAGTGGTAGATTTAGAAAAATCGTATTTCTGAAACTATTTATTTCACCTAAAGAACCAATAAGAATGGACACCAAGAGAATCCAGAGACCTTATCCTCACGTTCTTGCCCTGCTATGGATGAGCTCTGTGACCATGGGTGGTTCAAGTCTCCTCTGTGAGCCTTTGCTTATTCATCTATTAAATGGAGGATGTGGAATGAAAGGAATAATAATTCTATTATAAAAGCATCTAATGAGCACCTTGTAAGTGTCAAACCCTGCATAGGATGTGGCTATATACATAGATATAAATACACATATAGGTGCCATTGTATATTCACATTATTACTATTCTCATACTGATTTTATATGTGTATACTTCATATACACTTCTACTATATAAACATACACATACACACATATATATATAAATCTCTAATAAGCTCAAGAGGTATGAATGTGTCATTCTTATCCGAAGGATTAAGTATCTTTCTTTAGGTCACATATCTGTAAGTGGTATTAGTAGAACTCAAAGCAAAGATATCCAAAGGCCATACCCTTGAACCTTCAAACCACACACGATTATAATGAAGGCCAGAAAATAAATAAAAGAACCATGTATACTAAACCCTGATGTACTCTACAAATTTTTTATTAAATTTATTACATTTTTTAAATAATTAAAAAATAAACACGGCCATTCTATTGCAATTTATATAACACACTGTTTCTCTTCTCTCAGCACCTTCCATTCTGAATTCTGGTAGTGTTCATCTAATGTTCAAAGTTAAAAAAGAAAGATCCATCCACTTCTCAAATGCACTTGTGATTATTTTCCTATTATTCCATACACTGTACTCTCATAAAGCCGTCTCCAATACATCTTGGCTTGGCATCTGTGTCCTGGTTTATCTCCTCCTCACACCCTGTCTGCTCTGAGTCTTATAATGAAACCAAAGGTTAAATGTTTGTAGACTCACTCAACACCCACAACATTAAAACAATTGGATGGGAAATAATCTCATCTCAACATGCTGGGGGAGATGTGCTAGACACCCATTAGAGTTAATGGAAGTTACCGCCAAAATCAAGGTGAAGGCTCTGCTCCCAAGGGCACAATGGCAAAGAGAAGAACAGGGGAAGTTTAAATTGGAAAAACTCCACAGCTACATAGAGGACTCAAGGAACCCGAGTACTAGACTTTGTGAAGATCACGTATCTCAGAGAATTGATCTCTAGCCTCAGCCTCTGACAAAAGTGGGACTAGGTCTTCTATTTAGCAGCTGTAAAGCCTTGAGAAAGGTATTAACCCCAATTAGACCTCAGTTTATTCATCATTAGAAAGGGCATGACAGAGGTATATAATAAACTTTGTTATGAGAGATTATATGGGAGGCTAAACGATACTACACATGCAGAATGCATCGTACCAAGTGAATACTCTATAAAGTAAGCTAGGGCTATCTTTACCACTTTCATTATTGTCGCCTTCACAACTAACAGCAACTTTACAATGTTTACAGAAGAGAGAATGTCTTAGATACTAACCTTTTTCTCTAGTCAAATGGCTTCCAAGAGCATTATCATCACAAATTGCCAGGACCATCATAACTTCCCCCAAGTCAGGCCCACAGGTAGTCACAGAGTGGCTACTTTGTCCTCTTACACTGAGTCTCAGTTCATTCCAGGAGGTCTGAAATACAGACATTATCCCTTTTTTACAGCTGCCAGAAACACAGGCTCAGAGAGACTGAGCTGTATTAAATAAGACATCACGTGTCATATCTGACATACAAAGGTCAAGGTCAAGATTTCTACAAACCTTTACACAGGCAAAATCCATACCGCATATTCATGTCATCCAACCCTTCTCAATTGTGTCACTGGACCATCACTACAATCCCCACATTGGGTCTTAAGTAGTGTAGATCATAAGAAGGGGGCTATGAACCAAGAAATGTGGCCTCTACACCCAGTCAGTGGGCTTTTGTCCTTTGGACTTTCATATGAAATACTGAAGGTCCTTGACAAGTGCCAGTCAATCAGCATTTGAGACCCCTGACTGGATCAGTGCCTCCTAAGTAGCATCAAGGACGCTCCTCTGAACCATGAGCACAGTGTCAACATGTAAGGTCCAAAGAGCAAACACAGGAAAGGAAACAAGTTCCAACTCCATGAAGATACCCTAATCATAACATAAAAATGTAAGCTATTCTAAAATTTCAAAGGGCACCCAGATATATTTAAAATTGGGTAAGTGATAGAGAGAGAGACCCTAGGGGAAAGACACAGGTACACTCAGCACTGAAATGCCCAATGACCCCAGACTCTACCTCTTAGTCTGGGTCTCTAGAAAGCATTACCTAATTCTGTTTGAATATCGCCTTTCTTAGAACAAAACACCCAAAACCTGAAGACAAACCTTCCCTTTAGTTATAGAAGACATGGGATTTTGTTATCTTGGGCCCTTTATGGATCTCCTACATGAATTCCTCTTTCAGGGAGAATTCCTCATCTCCGGAGAGGCAGATGTAAGACAGAAGAGAGAGTAAGCCCTGGAGTTTAAAATAAAAAGGAGAAAAATGTCCAAACAACAACAAAAACCAGCAGCCTTAGCCCTATGGATAAATCAAAGTACGGACAGACATCATCTGATACGGCAGAAGGGGCTGTACATCTGCAGTCCAGGTCAGCTTCCCTCCCTCTCTGCCACCTAACTCCCTCTCTCACCCCCAGTGTCCATGGAAGGGTCGGTCGCCTTTGGTTTGAAACATCATCCAGTACACAAAACATTTCATTTGAGTTGACATGGGTAAACAGAAGCCTCAGTTATAAATGAAGAGCCTGGTTAACATCTAAAATGATACATATGACCCTTTGGGTCAGACATTCATTTGCAAGTCAGTTTGAGTCTCAGACTCCAACTCCATTTTTTTGAGCAAAGCCCAGTTCATACATTATTTTATTTAATCCTCCCTACAGCACTTTGGGGTAGGTATTATCATCCCCAGTGCACTGACTAGGAACCTGAGGCAGGAGAAATTAAATTAAAATGCTCAAGGCCAGAAAATAGAGTTGGGAATTCAGATCCAAACCCCCTTATTTCAAATCCAAGGCTCTTTGTATTACACCACCATACCCTCACCCTCCGTACTTTCCCACCAAGACATGTCCCATCCCCATATTAGGACAAGTTGTCACTTTTCTGTGTCTGAGAATTGTGGTTGGCTCCACTTTGCTTTATCTAAGCCACTTTCTTCCCCACTTCTATCCCCAGAAATATTCAACCTATAAATGAAGAAAGCCTCCCCTTCAATTCCCCAGTGGAAAGGGGGGGAAAAAATAGTTTCCTGTTCCTTTCTTGGAATCAGAGATAATAGTGGAGACACAGCCCAGCCTCGGGTTTCTACAGCTATTGTCCTCTGTATGTTTTATTCCTTCACATACACCTCAATTTGCCCTGGAAAGAAACAGATATCTGATATGACAAGTGTATGGGTTTTTTTCCTGGAGATCTGACTGTTCATTTTTTCCTTGGAAGGGCCAGAGTGTCTTTCAAAAGTTTCAGCCCTGGGTTTTTGAGAAACTTATCCGTGTGGCATGTCTGTCACTTTTTGCAGTCCTCAAGTGAATCTTGGCAATTTTCACATCATGGCATTTGTTGACAGGTTGTTAGGGCTGACAGTGAATATGTTTGAAAAACTGTCAAGCTGGTGAAAAAAAATTAAAGACAAAGCCTCCTTACATTTGAAACAGCATGTTAAACTGTGAGTACGTCCTCAAAATGCAGAGACCTCCACTTCTCATCAAGTTACATGCTCAACAGTGACAGCCTGAGAAGGTAGAATCCCTAAAAATTAATGTCATCTTGTCACTTCAAAGGTCATGCGGCACATTACCACTAAACTCTATTTATCTGCATAAAATTGAGTTTGCCTTTAATGCTCAATAACAGGTGAATAGAGAGAGGAGCCTCTGCAAATGCAGTCAATGTGATGTGAGGTGTTTAATTGGGCGAGCAGAACTGCCCAAGGAGTTGGCAAGGAGCCCTAAGATGTGCCACTGCAACTTAGTCACTAGGGCCACTATTGTGGTTTATCTTTAATCAATAGATTTTCAAGGAATGAGTTAGCTGATGAGCAGTGACTGAGACAATGAAGGGACAGAGTGGCTATGTCAGTTGCCCACCAGTCTGATGGAAGAAAACCCACCATGTGCTGCAGGGTGGCACCTCTAGGGCTTATCATAGGTCATAGAGAATGACCAAGGGCCAAGTACATGGCATTCCCCTGTGACCAGTGTGATGCAGTAAAGGCCCAATCTGACTGCCAAATGCTCATGGGGGTGGGGGTAGGGTCGTTATGTGCAGTCCTGGGCTAGACACCAGGTAAGAACTTGTGCTCGCCCTGAGGAGCGAGCGACCTGGCAGGGAACCCAAGACAAGGATCAGAGTCATGAAATCACAGTATGACAGAATGGCACTTCCAGAAATTACAGGAAGTGAGGACAGAGATGCCAATGCTGACTTAGCTTATTCAACTCTTGCTTATTGAGACCTCCTCACTGCTGCTATGTTTATCCCTGCAGAGACAATCCTGGCATTCTTTGATCAGGTCTTGGAGTATAGAATTCATCATACTTGTCTACTTGGTGACTGTGAGCCCTGGCCATCCAACAGGTATATCTACAAATCAGCATCTCCTGAGATACTTGAAGAGTCCTGTGTCCATGGGAAACTTATTTAAGCTCTCCAAGACTTAGTTTTCACATCTACAGGATAAACTAACTCTATCTAGATGGACTGATGCTATTTGAGATGACATTTGTGTAAGCATCACGCCAACACCTTGGCATGGAAGACATGGGTCCCTGAGGGAATGGAGGAGATCAAGGTCATAGAAATTTATACCAACTTCACTTAGTGCTTCAGGTGCTTTCTTTTCTCTAAAGCTAACCAATCTCCTTCCTAAAAACAAAGTCTCTCTCTAGCCTTCAGCGTAGTGTCTACCAGGACCTACGGATAAAGTTGTGTCCAAGCACATGGTGAACAAGCCCCTTAACTCTGGTTCTGAACAGGAGCATTTCCACCAGGGCCCCCCCTCCACTAGCTTACATCTAAACAATATCTTAGACTTTGCAAGCTCTGCAAGATGTAGAGTTTAATCAACCGAGAGCTCAGAGGGGCTAGCCAGGCATTGTGCCTGAGGGGCAGGGTTGCTGTCTCCTCCCTGCTGAGAGAAGAGTTTGGCATACAGGAGAGTCAAGTCCGATTTTACAGTGCTGTCTCTGAGATTACTCAGGGGGGTGGGCAGAAAGCTGACAGCAAAGCAGTCTAGAGCACTGGGACTCGCTTCACAGCATGAGGCTCCGGCTGGAGCAAGAGGCATGGAGACGAGAGGAAAAGTAAAGACCTCTAGAGACAGCTAATAATAAAGAGAAATGAATTTTTTATTAACTGTAAGAAATACAGAAAAAAGTACACAAATCACAAATGCAGCAAAGGAATTTTTACCAAGTGCCTATACTCTTGTAACTAGATCAAGAAATTATTAAGAACATAGAGAATGCGGGATGCCTCGGTGGCTCAGCTGGTTAAGTGTCTGACCTCGGCTCAGGTCATGATCTCATGCTTCGTGAGTCCAGGCCCCACTTTGGGTTCTGTGCTGACAGCTCAGAGCCTGGAGCCTTGTTTGGATTCTGTGTCTCCTTCTCTGTCTAACCCTCCCCCACTCATGCTCTCTCTCTCTCTCTAAACTAAATAATAAACATTAAAAAAAAAATTGTAAAAAGAACATAGAGAATGTGACCAGCCCTCTGAGACCTCTTGTTATTCCCTAATCTTTGGCCACTTCCTCCTCAAAGGTAATCACCCTCCTCACTTGTACCACATAGACTCTGTTTGCTTGCCTTTGAACTTTAGATAAATGGAATCATACCATATGCACTCCTTTACGTCTGGCTTCTATCATTTAATGTTATGCTCATGAGATTCATTCAAATTGCTGCATACAGTAATAGCTAACTTTTTTCAGGACTGGATCTACTATGGACAGACATGAGTTTGTTTGGGAATTCTGACAAATGTGAGTAGTGTTTCTGTGATCATTCCTGTACATGTGCTTTGGGCCACATATGCATGCATTTCGGGGGTATGTACCTGGGCTGGAATTGCTGGCCACGATGTCTGCAGATGCTCAGCTCTGGTAGATAGTGCCAAACAGTGCTCCAAAGTGGCCACGCCCATACACACTCTCACCAGTGGTGAATGAGCGTTCCAGTTGCTTCACACCCTCCCCAGCACTTGGTGTTGTCAAGCAAAATATGCTGGTCATTCTCATGGGCATGAAGAATAGCTACTTCTTACTGAGGTCTTATCATATACCAAGTATGTTCGAAGTTTACATATTTTATAGTTCTGAATCTTTCAGAGGCAATATCCCCATAGTTTCTGATTAGGAAACTGATATTCAAAGAAATTAAGCTACTTGTGTAAAGTCACCTAATTCCTATGTGAGAACTGGGATCCAATCCCAACTCTGTATGACCTCAAAGCCTGTACTATTTCCATGATAATATGCTCTTCTCAAATGACTCTTGATTAATTTAAAAGACTTTTTTCTTCCTGCAAAGATTTTAAAACTGTCAGTCATAATGATGTGTCTTAGTCAGTTCAAGTTGCCATAATGAATTACCACTAATGGGGTGGCTTAGATAACAGACATTTATTTTTCATACTTGTGGAGATAGGGAAGTTCAAGATCAAGATGCCAGCCTCGTTGTATCCTGGTGAGGGTCTACTTTGTAGTTTGCAGATGCCTGTCTTCTCATTGTAGCCTCACACGGCCGAGAGAGAGAAAAAGGAAGCAAGCTCTCTCCTGTCCCTTTTTATCAGGACACTTGTCCCATTATGAGGGCTCCATTTCCATCTCCAAGTACCATCACATTAGAGGTTAGGGCTTCAACATATGCATTTTTAGGGGGACACATTCAGTCCATAGCACAGTGTGACTGACCAAGCCACAAACTATTCCCTATAAGAAGGCAATGTGAAACCAAGACACTAAAAAGGAGAAAATCACTAGGAAAAAGTGGTCCACAATGTATGCAAATGTGAATATGTTAATGGTGGAATCTTCAACACTGTATCTCAATAGGACAGGCTTTCTCTGGACCTACTGGACTAGCTGGCCCTGCACTTTTTTAGCTTTTTAGCTGCAAACACAGAGCAGGACGTGCCCAAGGACAGCAGGCTGGTTTTCTGATATGGAGAAGGGACCTGAGCTGAGAAAGAGACAAAGGAACACTTTCTCCTGTGCCAGTCTCCCAATCTTGGTCCCATGAGGTGCTATGGATGCTTTAAATGGGAAACTTGTTAACCTGTGCAGCCTCTCCTCATATTCCCCAGAACACACTTCTCAAGGCACAGATGAACCACATAACCTTAGTCCCCTCTCTTTCTAGTATTCCGGGCTCCATCACTACCTTCAGCCCAAGTCTGAGACTCTCCTCATTTCCAGACAGAGGGGCTCCAGGGAAAATCAAAGAGTACTTGTCATTGGCTTCTCCTTCCCTTTGTCTCAAGGCTGTTTAATAAAGTTTTCTTCAGTGGCTCTGCTCTCCACCTTACCTCTCTTCATCCCCAACCTGCCCTTTAAGTCTAAAATCCCATCAGTAAAGGAGTTGCAGATCTGCCAAACATGTCTCTAATCTAGCCCACACTGTTTTTGAAATCCCCTGAAAACCAAGTTTCTATTGAAGATCTTAAAGTTGGGTGTTAAGGCGAAGTAGAATTTAATAAATGATTTATAATATCACCCTTAGAAGCATACATGCACAGGAGTGTGCACAGAAGTAGCTCGTTGTTGAAAATAAAGTCAGAGTAAAATCAAAGGAATATTGTATAAAGATTAATAACAAAGAGTGATTTTGCATATTTTTAAGGATGAAATATGAGTCAAAAGAATAAGGTTAGTACCTACAGATTGATTCAAAAGCAACAGAAATTCAAGGAAATTGTTAACTTCTGTCTTACCCATGGTTGTTGGGGTCATTTGGTTTCTGAGTTTAGCAACTTCAGATGTCACACAACATACCAGGAGTAAAACAAGACCTACTCAGTCTCCCCCACCAAATTCTAACCAAGGATTTGCCTCTAAGGTATGACCTTGGGCAAGTAACCTCACCCATAATGATAGCTGCAAACCCTTAGGGCTCTTTCAAGAATTAAATTTGATATTACATATTAAGCACTTAGAAGGCCCCTAGTTACAAAGTAAGTCCTCAATAACTACCAACCATCATCAGGTGCTAACAATTATTAAGATCATTTTGATGATAATAATGTCTCTAACCTAAACCATGGCAGGAAACAGAAGTCAACAAAGTAGAGATGACACCAATCCTAAGAGTAGAAAGAAACTGCACACAAAATCCCTCTCTTCTCACTCTTTGTGTTAAGTATCAACGTTCCTTATGTGCTAAAAACAAGAACTTGGCCTTATTTGTTCAGATAGGTACAAGTAAGTAAAAAAACTTTTTGAATGTATATATAGGGTAAGACTTGAAATGTTAAATCAACTACAATGAAAGGTTCTGATCAAAGCAACTGAGAGTCAAACTAGGTGAGGCTAACTGGCGACACCCTTGAAGGGAGGAAAAAGGTGCCCTGGTAGCTGTCCTTCACAGGACAAGTGGCCCCAGGGTGCTTAGGTGTCATAACCATCTAGTTGCAGCTCAGCTTTGTGAGGCCACTCTAAGCTTTTTGAGTCATTTTTTTTAAAAACAGTTTATTGTCAAGTTAGTTTCCATACAACACCCAATGCTCATCCCTACAAGTGCCCTCCTCCATGCCCATCACCTCCCTTCCCCTCCCCCCCACCCCCATCAGCCCTCAGTTTGTTCTCAGCATTCAAGAGTCTCTCATGGTTTGCTTCCCTCCCTCTCCCCAACTATTTTTCCCCTTCTTCTCCCTCATGGTCCTCCGTTAGCTTCCTCCTAATCCACCTATACGTGCAAACATACAGTATCTGTCCTTCTTTGCCTGACATTTGGCTCAGCATAACACCCTCTAGTTCCATCCATGTTGCTACATATGGCCAGATTTCATTCTTCCTCATTGCCATGTAGTATTCCATTGTGTAGATAAACCACATCTTCTCGATCCATTCATCAGTTGATGGACACTTATGTTCTTTCCATGTTTTAGCTATTGTTGACAGTGCTGCTATGAACATTGGGGTCCATGTGCCCCTATGCATCAGCACTCCTATATCCCTTGGATAAATTCCTAGCAGTGCTACTGATGGGTCATAGGGGAGTTCTATTGTTATTTTCCTGAGGAACCTCCACACTGTTTTCCAAAGGGGTTGTACCAGCTTACATTCCCACCAACAGTGTAGGAGGGTGACCATTTCTCCACATCCTCACCAGCATCTAGAGTCTCCAGATTTGTTCATAGAGACAGAGGTAGGAAACATGTCTCATTCCATTCCCGTTCCAATGGGGCTTGGGATTGAGTTATGCTATTGATCAGGGCTTGGTTGGTAGATGGCTTTCCGAACCAGACAGCATCTGAATCATCCAGGCTCTACAGGGGATCCTCACTACCCAAATTCTGTCATCTGCCAGCAGTTTATCTATTTCCCTAGTTTAGTTCAAGATACCAGATCTAAGACTTTGATGTTCATTATTCTAAGTTTGTAGACTCTTTTTAAACATTAATGAATAACCTGGGACAAATTTTCAAGAAAAATGTCACTCATCAATGACATATTCACTTGCTTTCCTCCTCTCTTCCTGGAGCTTTCTCTCCTTTACCTCTAGGTTCCAGGCACCTGTGTATCACCCTTCAGCTGCCTGTTAACCTGAAATCAGATACCCCTCTTACCCGATGCTTCTTCCTGTCTGAAAACCTTTTTCCTAAATAGTGACCCTTTGACAAAATGCCCAGTAAGCCATTCTTTAGATTAATCACATCCTTGCTAACATTAACTCTTTTCACAAGAGTCCTTTTATGTCCCTAAGCAATGTCAATGAGATAAATTTACACTAAAGTCATAGACTGTATCTCAGTTTTGAGGGTATTTGCATTTTAAAAGAACATGTGTTAAGCCAATTGAATCTTTCCTAATGGAAGCAAGGCAACATGAATAGCAATTGAGGCTCCAAACAGGGACCATATTTATGGTAGAAACACCGTCCAGCATGTCAGACCACACACAGTCTCTGTCTGTCTTGGGTGCACTGAGGGCTGTGGCTGATTTCCTAGTTTCTTATCACAGCTCAGCAGGTTCAGCAAGGTCTCCAAAGAACATCGGTGTACGGAAATGGGGACAAGAGCAGTACTCACAGAACTCCTGCGTGGGGCCAAGCATGTACTAGATGTTATAAAGGTGGAAAGGAAGAGAGTTCTGGTGCTGGAACATCTGTCATCAGGCTGACCCTGCCATCATTCCCTTATAAGGCTGGGAAGTCCATTTCTAGATCTCCTTCCCCATATGGGTTCAGATTAGAATCTGTCAACTGCGGGAATTCACATGACATTTGGAAGGTGGCAGAGAAATGGAAGGCCTTCTTTTAGGGACACTCTGGCACCCAGATGTGACAGCTTCACAGACCTGTGAGCTCCACTGCGTAGGAAGGTGCTAGATGCAGTGGCTCCTCCCTGTCCCCAGGGGCTATGACTTCCCCATCTGCCCCATTGTGTCAAGCCTGGGTCATCAGTGAATGTGTCTCTGATCTTCTAGCTTCCACACCATCAAACCTGGAGTTCTCCCACATTCATATAATACACTTCTTTTTCCCCTTATACATGTGGTGGCTCCGTTTTCCTGACTAATCCCAGACTAATACTATAGCTTTTCCTTTTTTCCCATTTTATGGAAAATTAAACATGGCTGTATTGCTAATCCCTCCCGTGAGAGGAAACATTTCATTCGCTTTACTCTGACTGGATTGCTCTCAATGGCAGCAAGTTCAGCCGTATCCAGCAGAAACAGCAGAGAGACTGAACAAGACAAACTAGTACATGTGAGTCACCTGTACTCAAAGGCTACCTGCTTACCTAAATCGGGAGGTTACTACTATATATGAGTTATTATGGCTAGTGAGCCCCTGTTTACACCCATAAGCTGAAGAAGGCCATCTAAACTAGGAATACATTTTAGAGACTTGTTTTGTCATTATTATAAATCCCAATACAATGTACATCTTCACCACAGATGAATGATTAGCCCTAGAACAGGGGCGAATTGATATGTCCATTATGAATGTACTATCAGAAACAGATTAGAACTTGGTGAAGGCTATGTGTTCTCAGAGATCTAGCAAGTTCGCTAAGCTGTGACGAAGCAGATATTAAGCTGGATCCTGATTTCAGGACACTTGGTGGGCTTATCCTCTTAGGCAAGATGCTCAAAGAGAAATGAAATATTACATAGCCTGTGAGCCTGTTGTGAGCCTCTTGATTGCTCCAAAATCCCAGGCGGATACCAAGAAATCTGATGTGCCAAGAAAATTATCTCCACGGCTCCTTTATAAGGATCAGAAATTTTACAAGACAAATGCTTCCTTAAAAAAAAAAATGAGGAGGAGAAGAGGAAGGGGAAGAAGGAGAAGAGGAAGGGGAGGAAGGGAGAAGAGGGAGGAGGAGGAAAAGGAGGAGGAGGAGGAATAAGAGGAGCGGGAGAAAGACACCAAGGAAAAGGCCAGAATTTCGGAGTGGCGATTATTCCTACAGCCCTACACTGTGAAAATGCAAGTGTGTTTGGAGAAGGGAAATGGGAAAGGCTATTTACCTCTTGTGGAATCTGGGAGGCTTATAAAACAGGATGTTCCTCAGAGAAGCCATATTGTACAACTGAAGTAGGGCCCTACGGACTCTGTATTCCACGCAGAGGTAATCTCTGTAGGAAAACTCCAGGGAAATGAGAGTACTGGTGCTCGTAGCTGATTCTATGACTTCAAAAGAAAATTGAATCCAGATCGGTAAGATGGGGCAAGTGTAGCAGATACATGAAAGAAAGCTTCGCAAAAATAAAAAGGACTTCTTGAAACACTGCATACCCTTCACGTCTGTAATTTCACTCCTGATAATATGTCTTAAGCAAACAAGGAAGACAAGAACGCACACATACACACACAAAGATGTTTAGTGCAGCATTATTTACTAATCAATTAACTGTAAGGGGTTAAATGATGAAAAGTGTTAACATATTACGGGCTTATAAAACACTGATTGAAGATAATATAAAACAATAAAATAAGAAATTAAATAAGAAAATATCTATAAAACACCCAAGTATTTTTAAATATATAATATGCTAACCCATATTCAAAGATAAAAAATATTAAGGAAATGAGAAAATATTTGTACCTGAATGATAATGAAAAATACAATGTGTCAAAATGTGTATGCTGCACCCAAAGCAGTGTTCAGAGGGAAACGTATAGCTTTAGAAGTTTATATGAGAAAACAAAATGGTCTAAAATCAACGATCCATTTCTAGAAAGACAGTAGAAAAGGAGAGTAAATTTAAATCAGGAACTAAAAGGAGGAAATAATAAAGTTAGGAAATCAGTGAAATAAAAATCAATGGTGAAAAATCAACAAACCAAAAGTTGAGTCTTTTAAAAAGTTCCATAAAATCTAGCATTACTAGCAAATCAGATCAAGAAAAAAGAAAGAAAATTATAAATTACCAACATCAATAACGAAAGTGAGGACATAACTACAGACATTAAAATGATAGTAAGGGTCTATTATGAACAAATATATATAATATATTTAACAACAGAGATGAAATGGACAAGTTCCTTGAAAGACACAAATTACCAGACCTTCACAAAAAGTAACAGAAAACCTGAATAGTGTTATAACTATCAAAAAAATGATTTCATAATTAAAAAAATCTCCACAAATAAAATTCCAGGCCTTCATGGATTCAATAATGAATCAGTCTTACACAAACTCTTTCAGGAAATACAGCAGGGGAGATATTTCCCAACTCATTTTATGAGGTCAATATAACCCTGATACCAAAAACGGGAAAAGGCAAAAAGGAAAGAAAGAAAATTTCAGTCCAACCTACCTCATTGAATGAGATATAAAAATCCCAGTCAAAATATTTACAAAGCAAATCCAGCAATTTATTTAAAAAATAATACTTTATGACCAAATAGTCTCTATCCAAAATATATGTAAGATGGTTTAACTTTAGAAAGCCTATGAATGTAACTGACCATTATCAGCAGTATAACAGAAAATATGCTATGGCTAGTTATCACATGAATTCAAAAAAGAATGTGACAAAGTCAAACTCTCATAATGACTTTAAAAAAGAAGAAAAAACCTCTCAGTAACTAGGAACAAAGAGAAATCCCTCAATTTGATAAAAATCATCTATTAAAAAAACACAAATAACATCATATATAACACTGAAGAGTGACATTTTCCCCTACGATAAGGAATAGACTGATTTCTGCTCTCACTACTTCTATTTAGCAGGAAGTCCTAGCCAGAGCAATAATGAAAGAATAATAAAATATACCAATTTGAAAGAAAGAAGTAAAAATGTTTTTATTTGCAGATTAGAATAATTACAATAATTTGCAGATTATAGAAAATTTTAAGTAATCTATGAAACAAGTTTTAGAATTAATAAGTGAATATACAAAAATCTATCCCAATGTTCTAGCAATGAAGGATTACAAAATAAAATTTTTAAATTATACCATTTACAACAGTATCAAAAATACTTACAAGTAAATATATAATATAGATGAAGTAACAACATGCAAGGTTCACAAAGTCTTCCATCTCTGAAAACCATAACATTGCTGAGAGAAACTAAGGAACTCCCTAATAAATGGAGAGATAAACCATGTTCATGGATTTGCAGATTTAGTATCGATTCTCTTCCAAACTAACCTATAGATCTAACACGGTACCAATCAAAATCCCAGCAGATGTTGTTGTTGTTGTTGTTGTTGTTTGGAAACTTATACTCTAATTCTGAAATTTACACAGAAATGAGAAGGGCACAGATCTGTGCAGTAATGGTATAGAGCAAACATATAGATGGATCGATGGAACAGAATAGAGCCCAGAAATAGACATATATGTTAGTAGGATTTTTTTATATACTTATCAAAGCAATTCAATGGAGAAAGGGGACTTTTCAACAAATAGTGCTAAAACAACCAAATGTCCATATGGTAAAAAGCATGAACCTCAACCTTTACTCAAATCCAAATATGAAAATCAGTTCAAGATGACTCACAGACCTAAGTGCAAAAATCAAATTGCAAAACCACTAGAAGACGACACAGTGAAATATCTTTGTAGCCTTGAGTAGATCAAACTACTAATAATACTATGAAAATACTAATTATAAAAGGAAATAAGAATAAATTATATTTAAGCAAAATGAAATTCATTGAAAATATATGCAACATTTTATATATCAATCACACCTCAACAAAGTAGTTTAGAAAAAAAAAAAAAAGAAAGAAACAAATGTACGGATAAGCCACAAACTGAAAAAAAACATTTGCAAAATATTTATCTGACAACAGACTTAGATCCAGAATATATAAAGAACTCTTACAGATCAATAAAATACATGTAAATAGCCCAATTTTAGAAAAGAGAAAGCTGGCAAAAGACTTGAGTAGACACTTTATAAAGGAAAATATTTGAATGTCCAATAAGCACATAGGAAAAGCACCCACTGTATCAATCATTAGGGAAATACAAATCATAACAAAAAGGAAATACAAATGAAAACAAACACAACTACTAGAATGGCTCTGATTAAAAAGCTTGACAGCTGCAGATCTGGGCAAGTATGAAGCAACTGCAACTCTCATACTGGTGGTGAAAACACAAAATGGCACAACCACTTTGGTAAACATTTTGACAGTTTCTTACATTAAACATACCTCTACTCTATAACCAAGAAACCTCAATCCTAGCTATATACCCAAGAGAAGAGAAAACAAACATCTCCACAAAGACCTGCAAAACAATGCCCATAGCAGCTTGATCCATAATTGCCCAATATTGGAAAAAATGTGAAATTCATTAGCAGGTGAATTAATAAATAAATGGCAGCATAGTCCATGCAATGTGAGGCTCTCAGCAATAAAAGGAAAAAAAAAAAAAAAAAAGAAAAGAAAAGAATGAACTACTGACACACACACCAACCTGGAAGAATCTAAAAAACAATACACTGAATGAAAGAAGCCATATATTCAAGAGATATACCATAAAATTCCATTAATAAGAATTCCTAGAACAAGAAAAAATGAATCTATGATGAAGAAATCAAGAAAGCGGATGCCTGTAGGTGGTGGGGATTGGCTAGAAAGGGCACAGGGAACTCACTGCAGTGATGTTCCTGTTTTACATCCTGGCTGGGATTTCAGTTATACAGGTGCATGCATTTGTCAAAACTCATTAAATTATATTCACTTCAGATATATGCTGATATATACAAGTTATCTCCCCAAATGTTTTACAAATGCCAGGTGGTGAGTGCCCCAACATCAAAGGCTTCATGGGAATACACACCAATTGTGTGCAATTGATCTAATAGCCTATAGTTGCACAGTGGAAAGAGTTTGAGCCTCAACTTCCCCACTTGGAGAACAGTAATTCATATCTTAAAAGTTTAAATGCTATAATGCATGTAAAGTATGTAGTATAATGGCTAACACAAAGTATGCATTCAATAAATATTTTTCTCTCTTCCCTTGTGTGGCTTTATCTTTATGCCTACTTTGTCAATGTGGATTGTAGACTGTATCTGTCTTTAGAACAAAATTATGCTTGGTGTCATTGGACTAATGGAGTAAAACAATTGCTAGCATACTGAAGTGAAAACAATAGAGCCCTTGTATTCTAATATTTTCCCATCATAGGACTCAAATAAAAAACACACGAAAATAAAGACTACAACCAGTTATGATCGTAAACAAGCTAACAATTTTCATTAAAGAAACTAATCTGCCTTACATTTTCAGCTCTGTTCTTTAGCCTATGCACCCAGGAAAGAAGCCACACAAAAGATAAAGGAGTCAACAAAAGATAAAGGAGTCAAAGTCCTGGGAGACAGGCAAACAAAAATTAATTTTAGCAGCAGTGAGCTCCTCAGAGCCACAGATCTCCTTAACTTCTCCACTGCGGTGGCCAAAGTCCCCATCATCAGATGGCACTGTTGCAGGGCACAGTGGGGTCTTGATAAGATCACAGGTTCCGAAGTCACAGCCGATGGGTTCCTCTGCTGGCACTGCCGTTTACACGCCACAGACCATGCACAGGTTATGGAACAATGTTTGCTTTCTTGTCCATAAATATCCCCCCAAACAACTAATCCCAATAATGTATGTTGACTAAATGAATAAGTGAACAGATGGAGATATAAAGTATGCTCCTCGTGGCAGTAGCATGAACATTAAATGAAATAATGCATGTTTAAACACCCTGAAGGTCCCCAGCCCTGGGGGACTCTTTCTCACTTATTTCCCCATCTGAATGGGTACCTCAGCGGGAATGGCTCAGAGATAGACCAACATTCTAACACAAAGCCCTCGCTCCTGCCAGCATGTTCATTCTGCTTTGGAAGTAACTGACACACACGCAAACATTTTTATTATCTCACAAAACCAAACCATATCCTACAGACAGCTGGGGAAGGAAAGCAACTCCGAATTCACCAGCCAGTTCTGACTCTCCCTCTCAGGAAGCCTACGCTTTCTGTTACAGAGAGTGTGTCTCACCAATAATGAGCACTGCCATCCAAAAAATCTGCCTTCCACAACTGTGTCCACTGCTTTGTTAGCACCACTCCCGTTGAGCGTGTAGCAGAATAATCATTGAGGAACGTTCCAAGATTTGCTCATAAAATCAGTAATTTTTTTGTCATTCGTTGCCATTAACAAGTAACTTGTGACCTAATAAATGTCACTATCCATTTTCTTTAATTAAAATAATAAATATTATGCAGTGACACAGATTGGCATTTATGCCTTCATTTCTGTGACGTGGGATTTATAACCAAGGCTTTCTTTGAGGGATTCCACAAATAAAGGTTATTAAGCTGCCACAAGATGGAACACAAGCTCAGGTTAATGAAGTTGGACAAAGAAGGGCAGTGATGGATGAAGCCCCCATGCATGAAGAGAAAGGGAATTCCTGCCCAAAGCAAGAAGCATTCTTGGGGTGGCAAAACATATCCTCCATCTTCCTCGGCAGCTCAACTTTCAATATACGCAGGATGAACTTACAGGCAACATCAATTCTACTGCCATTCCCCAGGGTAGGAGGTTGGGAGGGGAAGCTTAGGCATGGTTTTCCCATTCCCTTGGGAACCACTGTTCACCACTTCATGGTACATTTTAAGGTAGGAAGGATGTTCAAGTGAAGACAAGCCTATTGGCATGTGAACCTGCTACCAGAGAAACAAAAATAATTGTAATGTCCCAACCATCTACTTTGAAGACACGGTTCTTGGTTCTTAACAAAAGGAGTTGCCCTTCACAAAAACAAACCAAACAAACAAACAAGCCAAAACAAACAAAAAACAAGAAGATATGCTTGACAGTACTTCCCAGAAGAATCTCTTCTTAACTCTGGGATTCTGCTTTTGCTCAAAGTCAAGACATGAACCCAACACTCTCGACCTGAGATCTAGCATGGCTCAGCTCCACCTTTGGCTGGTCCGATCCTGGAAATCCAGCTCGGGGAAATGGACTCAAGCTACCCTCATGGGCCAGTGTTCCAAATGCTGCTGTTCAGAGCCTCCACAAGGCACGCAGTGAGGGGGAACTGCACATCCACAGCTGAGATTTATCTCTGGATTTAAACCCACCTTGGGATGGCAGACACCTCAACTCACACTACTCCTTAGCCAGCTCAGAGCCATGGAGGAGCCAACCCAGCTGAGCAGTGCCCCTCAGTTACCAGACCAGGCTCCCCGCCCCCATCAGCCTCTAGTCCCAGCTACTGTTCTTGGTTGTGGCTGAAGAGTGTCTATTATTTGAGACTAAGTTAGGGATAATATTTCTCAATTGCTGGGTATTTCAAAACAGGACAAGGAAATACCTCTCACCTGGAGGGGCCCCAATTTTGAAAGTGGCCAGAGCTGAGTTCAGATTTTGGCTCTGTCACATATAGGAGAAAACTGACACATAGCAGGGACTCAACAAAAATTAGTTCTCAGCCTGAGAAGAAAGCTTTGCCTTCCCATTCCTTCAGTATCTCTGGTGAGCTAAAACAGTATATATGAAACAGTGCACTTAATTTGTATGTATGTGAATTATATATTATAGATAAATATATAATCATATATTTTACATGATTTTAATATATTTTATATAAACACACACACATATATTCATGGTTTCACCTATGCACACATTATAGTTTATATTTTCTTAATGTAGTTTCAGTTAAGGTACAAACAAGATGGATTTGGATAGGCCCAAACTGATGCTCACCTAAGCAACAGTAGAGAGGAGTTTCTGAAGTAGAAGATCTCTCCCACTCCAGGTCTAGCAAGCGTGGCCGGGATATGGTAGAGCTCCAGGACATGCAGACAAGCCTCCTTCCCTTGTGAATAATGCCTGGGCCATCCTTGACCTCTGAGACTCTGCTTCTTAGTCTTTCCTTTTCTATACTCTGAGAGGTGACTAGTCTCCAGTTCTAGAGACCCATCTTATCTCTGGATATTAATATGGGTTTGGGAGCCTCCCCCTATCTGTGAAACTGACATGGTAATACAAACCTCACAGGGTCCTCTTGGAGATTTAAAAACTGATGAGTACCAGACAGATGATGAAGGGATGGATGGGTAGGTGGGTAGTGGAGGAATGAACAGACGGATGGATGGATGGAAGGATGAGTGAAAGGCTCTTACCAATGTGCCGGTCACTGAACATACACTCAATAGCTTTAGCTATTACTTTCATTGTGATTAAGGCAACAATGACTTTACACATTTCTGTTCTGGTCCATTACATATTGATTGTATACTTAATGTTACAGAAGGATCCACCCTTACATCTCAATGCTACTGGCAGTATCTTGGACTTCTCACATGCAAGGGTACCATCAGGAACACTGGAGAAGCAGATGTAGATTGTAATGTAGACCTGTTAGGGCTCTTAACACTCTGAAATTCCATGACTTATGACAGAAAGCTCATTCTTGTGAGGTAGCTCTTACTGTTCCAAAGAACTTCCAAAGCCCCAATTTTTTCTTCCATTGGTTTTGAGTCCATATCCTAAGATAATGCCAGTCCCATTACACACTGACAATCTTTTGCGTATCTGAAGAAATTATCACACCACTGAAGCCTGAGTCTAGTGTGTGGAAGGTCTATTCGTGCCTGAGATGAAGGAGCACTAATCTGTTAAACCTTCCTCTTAACATCAAACTTCTAGTCAACACGTTCATATCATAGATTTAAGCCACGTTGAAACAGACATCCTTCACCCACGTTCTCCCAAATTTCTGCCTTCTGTCTCTGAGTGATTCCATTCTTGGACATCTCCACTTTTATGTCCCTGCTGTTACCTGAATTAGCACTTGGTTTTCTTTTTGGCATCAGTATTTATAAGTAAACAACACAGCAGAGTGTCGCTGTGTCCACGATAACAAGTCAAGGGTGACAAAAGACAGTTGAGGTGAGCAGGCTGGTGAATAGGAAATGCTCCTTCTCTGGTCTCAGCTCCAAGCAAGGGCTTCAAATTCTTTCTTAGGCAAAACTGAAAGTTACTGCAAATCATGAAATCCTACGATTGATGACATGGCTAGAACTACGGATATCAAATACCTCAAAGACTAAGGAACCTGAGTTTTGAGTTTATAGTAGTATAACTCAGAGAGATGTAAATCAGAAACATTAGAATCCTTTCTCCGGTCACTGCCTTGGACTACAGTCTGTTCATTTTTTAACTCTGTTCTCTTAGGAAACCTTTGAGTAGATTCCAAAACTGCATGGTCATTTTCAGTTACTACAAGTCCAGCCCCCCCTCAAGACGCCAAACTCATATCTACTTCGAAATCCCTCCCCTTTACTCATCACCAGCTGGGCTTGTAGCTCTTAGAAATTGTTTTCATTTTAACTCCTCCCTTCCTAGCACTTTGAAGGGAGGGAAACCCAAAGGCTGGTTTCAAGTTATCTCTTCCCTGGAATTGAGAACTAGGAGGAAAATGGTCACCTGCCTGGTGGAAGGGAAGCAACACAGTCACTCGGTCATTGTCTATGGATTCTATTGGCTACCAACTGTCTCTGCCAATATGCTGGTCTCCTCTCAGAGGAGTCATGGTCTTCTAGGGTGGTAGACAACTTTACCCTGACCCTGCCCATCACTGAGGACCCTACAGATGGGAAGCTTCATTCCTATTCAGCCACGCTAATAACCATACCCCTAGTGATCCCATCTAAGAAGGATAGCACCACAGAGCCTGCTTCTCTAAATCCATGCTTTTTCACATGGAGTCAAGGAACTATTCCCTGAGGGTCACAAGGGCCTGGGATAGGATAGCTTCCTCATCTCTCTTCCCAGGCATATCCTGACTTCAGAAATCTCTAGGGGAGAAGCATCAGCCCCTGAGTCCCTGTGTTCAGATAGACTCCCAAATTCCAGGGAGTACATGTCAATATCCCCCAGGCAGGGCCAGAAGGTTCCCAACTTGGCCACCATCCAATGGGTATGGCATGCCACTTTCCACTTCTTTAAGGCATCCCCAGTCTTCAAAAGTGATGTCCCTGAAGGTATTTCCTTACTTGGCTTTGGAGGAAGCAGAAGGAAACATTTTTAAAGCCTTCTGCTTCAAGCCAACAACTCACAACTCTGGTAATTCTCCCCACTGACCTCCATCCTCAGGCTTCTGCTAATTTAGACTAGTGGAAAAGGTGGTTCTGCAAACCCTTGCGGTGGAGTCAGGGTCCAAAAGAGCATCTAGCCCCAACTACTGACAGCTCTCTGGAAAGCATAGGTTCCTTAGAACCTGTGTTTCCAGCTCCGAAGCCACAGGGAAACCCTCCCTTGCCAGATCCCGTAACAGGAATGTGTCGAGCACTTCTCACATTTACCATGCATGCAAATTACCTGGGGCTCATGTCAAAGTGCAGCTGCTCAACTGGCAGGTGCAGGGTGGGCCCTGCGGTTCTGCACATCTTCCCAGATCCCTGGTGGTGGTGCTGCAGCTGTGGGTCTGCAAGCAACATTCAGCACATGGGTTTCATTTTCCCTGCTGCTTTGAAGGCCCGGTAAGTCTCTTTATTCTCAAACTCTCCGGCACCTAATAGTGACTGAGTGATTCACGTAGGGCAAACATTGTCCCACATTCGTCACAGGCACTTATACCCGTGAAATCTCTCGAAAACTTTCTGAAACAGCTAGAAATCATCGTATCCATTTAAAAAAGACAGGGAACATGGTCCCTACAGGGGATGGGCAGCTAGACTCAGGCTTCAAGGCTAGCAGCTGGCATAGCTGGGATCTGAGTCCAGGGAGTGCCCTCCTAAACACCACCGTCAGAAGGCAGACCCAAAAAAATGAAGATCATAGCAAAGAAATTGCAATAAATGACAGGAAGGTACAAGGAAACTTCATTAAGTGGTGTTTATATCAGATGAGGATGTCCCGGAGCTGGTCATCCCTCAAAGGAAAATTGCAATATTGAGCTTCTGAAATAGCCTGAGACACGTTTAAGCATAGATTTACATCACAAACTCCATTACTTTCCTCTTTCCTCATTTAGAGCCGCCAAGTTCAAGCAACCTCTTCTATGTGGGGGGGAGGACCCCATGAATAATAGATGCGTCATTTTTAACTGTCAACAACATGCCTTGTAAATGGTGTATGCAGGCTTTTAAATAACCCAGCAAACCATTCTTCTGACATCATTTTTATACCACAGTTTGCAACAAAACTAAAAATGATCTGAAAAAAAAAAAAAAAGCACGTGGTTTAAACTACAGAATCCCGCTCACCCACACACTCTTGTCTGCATTTAATATTTCATTGGGTTTTGCTTCCCCCTCCTCCACTCTGATAACAACCGTCTGCTTTGGAGACAAGACAATTAAACTATTTCAGCATTTTCCCTCAGTTAAATAGGCTCATCTTTCCCTGTGACAGTCAGTTTATGGAGTCAGAAAGAGACTGCTGTCGCTCATTCCTACTTGTAAGTGACGCGGGGATGATTAAGAAAAACAAACTGTTTCCTTCCAAGACCCTGGCTAGTCGCGGGCTTTCACTGCTCCTGGGTTGGACAAGGTGACATGAATTTCCCATCCTCTTGAGATGAAAGGGCATTTATCCCAGGACAAAATCTTGTCACAAATGCCTATGCCTCTACACAAAGTAAACCTTTAGGCCTATTTGTCAGGTGATATGAACTGTCATATCTCTGGAAAAACAAACAAATCTGTGGCAATCCATCAACAAGGGACTCATCAAATGCCATGCACACAAAAACTGAAATGTAATTAATAAGTACTTAACATACAGAAATGGAACATTACTACCTTCTCTTGAAATGTTTTTATTTTGGAAAATGTCAAGAATATACAGATGTACAAAGAATGGTGAATGACCTATATACACCTAGCAGCTTCTATAACCACTAGACTCAGAGAAGTTGTGTTCGCTTTATACCCCACTCACTTCCTCCCCACTTGTGGATTTTTGTGAAGTTAATCTTGGACATGTATCATCCTATGCTTTAATGTCAATTACCGTCTAAATATTGTTCAAATATATTCTCCCATCTTCATCACAACCAACTACCCATTTTTATTCAGACTCTTGTTTTAAGCCACTGAGTTTGTGGCACTCAATTACGGCAGCCATGGGAAAGCGAGACACCGGCCCAGAACCATCACCGTCTCAGTGTCTTCTACAGATCAGGACCCGTCACCCCACCGACTGCCCTGTAGATGAGGGTCATAGATCTGACCATGGTGTCTCTCCATTTGACCCCCTCAATTGCTCCCGTTGTTGTCAGGATATCACCAGGGCCTCCTCGGGTGGTCTGCCGAGAGCCGCCCTTCCAGCCACGTTGCCTACCTCTCCCCACCCCTGAGGTTTGAAGGCTTCTTACTCCAAATGAGTTAACCAGTTTTCTGCACTCACCCATGCTTTATCTGCCTCCCTATGAGCATACTAGTTCTTCTGCCTGGAGCAGCACCATCCAATAGAAACGTAAGTAAAACAAGGCACAGACAGGAGAGTCACATATGAGATTTTAAACTTTCTAATGCTCAAGGCTCTAAAAAAATAAACAGGGAACATCCATTTTAATTATATAGTTTAGTTCACCCAAAATACCCATGATATTATCATTTCAACATTTAATCAATTTAAAAATGTTATTAAGGGGATACTTTACAGAGTTTTGTTTTTGGGGAGGGGTACTAAGTCTTCAGTACCTTAGAGCACATCTCAATTCAGGTGACTAGGACTACTTTATTTGACAGTGCATAATGTCCTTACTGGGTTTTTTTCCAGCTTTGTGAAATATCGTCCATCCTTAAAAATCCAGCGGAAATACTGTCTTCCACGGGAAACCTTCCCTGACTATTTTCTGTCCCTCACCAATCAGATCGTTTGCTCCCTCCTCCACTCTGGACCTTGGATATACTCCAATTTATGTGCTGTTCATACTCTGTTATATTTAATTGTGGTATCTGTGTCTCTTCTAGGCTATGGGCTCCTCATAAACCCAAACCTACTCACCAAGGGTCCCAATCCTCGCTCCTTCCTCTCTTATCCACCCCTTCAAAGTATAGTTGGTGAGACTTTGGTTGTAATACAGAGAGCCTACTGGCCTCATTAGGGAAATGGAAAAGATGCTCTGGTACAGGAAAAGGGAACAGAGGGCCCTCCGTAGTAGAAAAGGGAGGTACTAGGAATAGACAATGAATGGAGAGAGCCATTATAAACGTCCCTAGGAAGAGTTTATAATGCCAAGAAACAACATGGGTGAACAAGCCAAGGCAGCTTTCAGACTCTGCTGAAAGAGAAAAGAAAAGGGTGGGACCACCATATGGGTGCCCCAGAGGTTGTCAGAATGTGACAGCCTCCGGATAAGCTAAAGGAACATCAATGGGAGGGGAGACACAGAGTCAGATTCCTGCTCCTTTATTTTGGGCCAAGCCAGCCTGGATGGGCTTTGTTCCCATGAGTTGATGAGCTGATGACCAGACCATAAAATGTAGTCAACTCCAAGTGAACTCTAGCGATTGCTCAATCCTTCAGCACATCAGTAGGGCCCTGTTTCAAATTGGGAACCCGGTCATGCATTGGGCATCCGTGTATACTCTCCTTCCCCACAGAAAAGAATATGATCTGTATTTCCTTAGAGCTTGGCACTTACTTCCCTCCCCCTCCTGAAACACGCCCTACTTTGTGGGTTGAAATCCTGCTTATCTAACATCTGCTTGCTGAATCCTTTCATTTTGTCCTTTTTCACATTTTCTCTCCTCCAAGTAAACATCCACACTGCTTACTTCTCTCTCAAAGTCTACATAGTTTCCCTATTCTATCAGTGTTATCTGTGCCTTAACTTCTTTTACTGAAGGGAAAGGCTCTGATCTCTTCAGGTCTGTATCCACCCAAACATCTGATACTGATAAGTTACTCCATAAACACTTACAGAACAAACAAATAAATAAAACATGGTGTATTACCTATTTAAAACACCCATTATTTTTATGACTTCTCCCCTTTTCAGAGGATAATGAATTTTAGATCTAATCAACAGTTTAGATGTTCAGGGCTCTTGGGGTATCCTTTCTAAGACGGCATAGTCTAGGCCTCGCCCCTAAAGCAGCCATCCCAGCTCATTCCTGTTCATAGAAAATAAAGATAGCTAACATGCGCTGAGTGTTTACTGTGTTCTAAGGCATTGTGCTAAGGACTTTACAAGCATTTGCTCACTTAATCCTTGCAACCACTCTGAAGTAAGTACAATTATTTAGAATCTCCGTTGTGCCGATGAGAAAACTGAGATACAGGAACATTAAGTTTCCTATGAATGACACAGCTCTAAGAAGCACTAAGACAAAGGCTCAAAGCCCAACAGTCGGGCTCCAAAACCCACACTGCTACACCCTCTCTACACAGAAAAGGGAGCTGCATGTTTCTAAGACAGACAACTTGCTTCTCAGTGCTACCCTTACCAGCCACCACCCTCAGGTGCCACCTAATCTCTCCGAGTCTCAGATTTTCTCATGTTGGCACATCAGTAGTGCCCACCCCATAGGTCACTGTGAGGAAAAATGGCCTCATGGACACACAGCCTAGAACATAGCAAGCAATCAAAATGGCACCTATTTGTATCAATCAGGAGTCTGTCTGTGGAGAAACCAATTTATATCAACTAAACGGAAAACAAGAATTCATTGGTTTATGTAATGGAAAGTCTAGGACAGAAGGCCCTTCACATACAGGTAAATTAGGAGCTCACATAATTTCATTATGACCTGGAATACGTCTCTCTCTCTCTCTCTATTTCTCAACTATTCTATTCTCTGAGGTACCTTGTTCCACATGGTGATTTCCAGAAATTCCAGGCTTACTTATATAGCTGGGCGACTATAGAGAGAAAGAGCATCTCTTTCTTAACAATTATGGCAAAAGGTACAGAACTGATTCTCATTGGATTGGCTGGGGTCACCGACCCTTCCCTGAACCAGTCACTACAATGAAGGGAATGGGTGTGTTGAGGGGCTAATCTCTGCAATAAGGTGGCCTGGGTTGTCTCCAACCAAATGAGAGTACACATGGGGTATCTTGGTAAAGGAGAAATGAGGTGCTGTTGCCAGAAGAAGGGGAATGGATTCTGGGAAGGCACAAACAATAGGTGTCCATCCGCCATGGATATTTTCAGTGTTCTCACATTCTAAACAGACAAGGTTCCCTGGCCCATTGCCCACCAACAATGGGTTCCTCCAGCCTGCGTCCACTTCTGGTCTGTTTTACAGACTTCTCCAAGCCCTGTGAGTACATGGGCCCCACGCTTCCTCCCAGCTACTGCAAAGCTCAAATTAGTCACTCCGTGGGCCCCTTCCGAGGCATATCAGAGAACAGCTGTGCAAGGACCTGTCACCTTCTTGTCAGTGAAAGTTTTCTGTCCAAAGAACTTTCGTCATCACTCCTTTCTCAAGTAGCTGGATGTCACTTGAAGAGACAGCTGAAGTCACTCACAATGGCTGGTCTCAAATCAGCACTCACTGGCCTTGTCAGTGAAAGCCTCACCCCGCAGCGAAAACTGTCACTGATCATGTTTAGATATGTACGCGGAGGTATTAGATTAGAAGAGAGAATGCATGAGATAGGAGTTTAAAAGAGGCCAAGTTGCAAGGGAAATCTTAATAGGAAGCAGTGAAGGCTTACGGTTGGAGGCAGTGGGGGGTGTCTTTCTCCAAAACCCAATTTATACTTTCCAACAAAACCACCAAGTGTGTGCACACACACATGTGCACACACACAGACACACACACACACACCAACAGCTTGTATGTATACACGATGCTCCTCGCACAGAGGATACACACCCCCCTGACCAACATGCTTTAGAAATACCTGGACCTTGACAGGACATCGGGACGTAGTTGCTTTATCCAGGGTCTTAGGGGTAGTTTTCATCTTCATATCAAAACACAGCTAAAATAACCTTAGAAGATATTCACTCAAAACACTTGTTATCTTTGGAGTAAAAAAAAAAGAGGGAGAGAGAGAGAGAAAGAATCCACATGTTAAACCAGTTGCATCTGTTGCCTTTCTCTGCATGATTTCCTTATTGAGGGCAGGGTTGCTCAACCTCGGCACTGCTGACATCCCAGGCTGGATCATTTTGTTTGGGTGTGGGTGGCGACTGCCGTGTGCTGGGTAGGATGTCTAACAGCATCCCTGGTCTCTACTCGGGAGATGCCAAGGGCACTCCCCCAGTCATTGCCAAATGTCCCCTTGGGGCAACATCGCCCCTGGTTGAGAACCACTAATTTAAGGATTCTAATAAATGCTACCTTCAATAATACTATGGTAGAATAATTGGCTAATTATTAATTAATATGCATTGGTTGGGGAATGAATGTTGTGCTTCCATTTTGGGTAGCTTTATTTTGGACTCCTGTTTCTGCTAATCAATGTATTTATGATTAAAAACACTGATTGTATCCCTAATGTTTAAGTGGCTGACAATCATTCCTGCAACTGCTCTGCCTAAACCTTGGGAGCAAGCAGCAAGGGTAGAAGAGAGCTTGGGCTTTCAAAGCAAGCAGATTGGATCTGAATTCCAACGTGCTACTAAGTGACTGCAGAATTTGGGGCTACTTTCCCATCTTCTCTACGTTGGAGGTTTTGCCACTAAAAAATGGAAGCTTTAGTAGCTATCCCACAGGCAAGTTGAGCAGTTTATAAAAGGTGGTTATATTCCAGAAAGTACTAACACACAATGGATGCTCAATAAATGTAGCCTTACCCAAAGAATGGACTTTGCTCTGATCAGGCCTTGCCTTCTGTTGAAAAACAAGTCCAGGTTTCCTCTGTGAGGGTGACCAATCTAAGTTAGGAACAATGATACTACTGCTCTACTTACCCAGCTTCCTGTTTTTCGTGGAGTTTTAAATTATCTTTATCAAATCCTTAAGTATTTCTGGTGTCTCAAGGAAAGATCAAAGACTTTCTTCCCAAAATGCCTCTTTTCTGGAGGCTTCCATCCTTCTGTTTCACTCTAAAGAAAGAGGCGGTGGAAACAAACACAGCCCTGCTACATCCCAGGACTTTCCTTCATCGCTCGTTTAGGTTGGATGTGCTGTTCCCTGGATCTCTTGTTCCCCTCCCCCTCACTTTCCTGGCATGTATCCTGTGTGAGAAGCTGGCATTTTGATGCACATGCAACTGTGAGAACTGTGAAGGTAAATCAGGCTGTAGGAAACAGAAGTACAAAGATCTCAAACTGAATTTTTAACAAATGTTAAAAAACTGAATTTTATACAAGTAATGCCCACTATAAAATCATCGTCAGAGGCGGCCACACATTTATAAGGGTGCTGCCATGGCCCAAACCACATTTATCCTTTCTTTGGAATATTCTTCCAGAATCTATGTTGTACACTTTAGAAATCTTCACAAAGGGAGAAAGATCTGATCTGAGAAACAATCAAAAGTTCCAAAGACAAGGGGGCGGTGAAGGATGAAGGTGTTAGCCTGGGACCTTGTTCTGTGATGGGGAACTGGTGAGGTTGCAGACCAAACTGTCCACCCCAGTACTCCTAAACTGGCGGACACATACCTCCACACTTGAGCCAAATTAGAGAGATGAGAGGAATCCTCGAAAAAGCATTAATGTTCTTTAAAAGATTGTGTTTGCTTTAAAAAAATTATTTGCCTGCTACTCCATAATTTCAATATAAACATTTTTTTTCTGAGTTTTTTGAATTACATTTGAGGTTGAGAAAGATACAAAGCACACACTATCCTGTAACTCTTGGCAGGAGTCATAACCCAGATTGAAAGGCCCAGAGCTAATAACTCAAGGAAAAAGCGGAAGAGTTAGCCGTCTGTACACAGAGTCCAGCTGATACCAGAGCAGGGAAATTTATAGAGGTCTGGTCATTTTCTACTTGCACTCATTCATGTGGGAATGCACTGTAATGGCTTTCAATGCCATCGATTTCCTGGAGACTCCCAAGTTTACATTTCTTTTTTTTTATTATTATTATTTTTTTTAATTTATTTTGAGAGAGAGATCAAGTGAGCAGGGGAGAGGCAGAGAGAGAGGGAGAGAGAGGATCTCTGCCAGCACAGAGCCCGACACGGGGCTCGAACTCACAAACCATTAAGATCATGACCCAAGCTGAAATCAAGAGTCGGATGCTTAACCGAGACCCCCAGGTGCCCGCCAACGTTTTATTTCTACTGCAGACCTCTCTCCTGAAGCCTGCTCTCCTCTACCTCCTGAGCACATCCACCTGGAATCCCACTTGGACATCCCACACACACCACGTCCAAAAGCAATCCCCGATCCTCAACCCCAAAGCCTGCTCTTCTCATTACCTTCCCCATCTCAGCTGATGGCAGCCTCTCTTACCAGCTGCTCATGCCAAAATCCTTGGAGTTATCCTTCTTTTCTCCCTTTCTCTAGGACTTGAAACCCAGTCCATCAGTCAATCCAGTTGGCTGTACCTTCAAAATATGTCTAGAATCTGATCGCATCTCCCTGCCTCCTCTGCTTCCAACTGGACCCAAACTACCATCCTCTCCACACCAGTCCCGCAGTCACTGCCTGGTTTCCTCTGCTGCCCTCTGCAGCAGCTCCTCGTCAGAGCAGCCTGAGTGGCCTTGGCCTTTCAAGGCCTGAGTTAGATTGAGACACTCCCATACTTAAGAGGCTGTGATTCTGCTCCACTCCCCCATTTCCCTCAGGATAAAATCCACACACCTTGGATGGCCTTCCATGGCCTGAATTCTCTTAACCTCCCTGGCCTTACCCCCTGCCCCCCCCCATTACTGCTCCACCCAGCCACTGCCCTCCTCTGGCTGTTCTTGGAACATACCAGTCACACCCGCACCTCAGGGCCCCTTGAGGGCTGTTTCCTTTGCCCAGAATACTCTTCCTCCAGGTACCGCACATCCCTTCCCCTCACCTACTTTAAGTCTTTGCTCAAATCTTGCCTTTTTCAATGTTTATTTATTTTTGAGAGAGAGAAGCAGAGAGAGAATAAGCAGGGGAGGGGCAGAGAGATAAGAAGACAGAGAATCCCAAGGAGGTTCCATGCTGTCATCACAGAGCCTGACTCAGGGCTCAAACTCATAAACCATGAGAACATGACCCAAGCCAAAATCAAGAGTTGGATGCTTAACTGACTTAGCCATCCAGGTACCCCACAGCCAATGCTCAATGACTATGTGTCAAATAAATGCACTGAACGGCTCCACACTTTTGTTATTCTCTCTAGAAGTGCTCCTATACTTAAACATGAAATGGGTGTATTGAAGATTTAGGATCGGCCAGATAAAAACAATGACAGGTCAAGCAAATAAGGCAGTCAGAACTGATGCTGAAATAACTACACATGGGGTCGCCACTGAGCAATAACAATATCAACATTTATGTAGCACTTTGTAGTTCACAAAGAGAACCATTGGCCCAGGAGAAGAGGATTGAGATGAGGAGTAAAGATCACTAAAAGGACAATGAGCATACTCGGAGCAAAGTGAAGGCTCAGGGTGGGGTGGAGATGGGGGTTATGGATAGAAAAGGCCATTTCCAAGCAATTAAAAAACACCAAGAAGCGAAAATGGTAGAACTAGCCAATAAAACATATCAATAAATACATTAAGGGGAGGTCCTAAAAGTATGTTGAGTTCTCGGTAAAAGGGTGTATAATTAGAATTGAATATTTTCAGAACATAAGACATAAATGGCTAGTTATCCTTTTTATTATATAAAAAGGTTCACCTTGTATAATGATCAAAACATGCTGGTTAAAACAAAAATATAATACTATGTTCACATATCATCATAGGAAAGATTTTAAAAAGAACAACACACAATTGTTTGGGGAGTTAAGACAGATATCCTCATCCTCAAAATAGAATATATATCAGGCAATCCTTTCTGAAGAAATTTACAACAAGAGTCGAGACCTTTAAACCACTAATATGTTTTGGCCAGGAATTCAACTTTTAGGAATCTATGCCAAGAAAAAATCAGAAATGTAGACAGAGATTTATGTACAAAGATTCAGTGTAATGAAAAACTTCTCTAAAAAAACCCCTAAATATTATAAAGATTATATAAATTATGGCATTTCTATACAGCTGAATGTTACACAACCATCAGCAATTACATTCATGTAAAATGTTAATGACATGGGAAATGCTCATGATATAAGGTCAAATGAACTGAAATAGGGATAACATCATATATGACATATGGTATCAACTAACATTATACAAATTCATTTCAAACCAATTCAAGAGTGGATTTTTTTTCATTTAATCTCCATTTCATTAGGGTTATCAAAAAAGTTTATTAGATTTCTTAAAGAAAAGCAAAAACAGCCATTTTTTTAAATGCAGACAGAAATACATGTTCTAATTATATAACTTAGCATGGTTGTGCACATAGACCATAAAGATTATTTTCTTATGCTTAATGGTTCACCACACAGCTTTGCATAAAAATCATTCTCTATTTGAATGCATACTCCTCTGCTCTGGTCTCAGTTTCCTAGTTTTTCAAATGCAGCATAGTCTGTCTAGATTAAAGGTCAGCAAACCTTTACTGTGAAGAGTCAGATAGTAAATATTTTAGGTTTTGTGGGACAGAGAGTCTCTTTTACTACTATTCAAAGCCACTGTTGGGAGCATGAAAACACCACATAGCAATGGCCATGTTCCAATAAGACTTTATTTATAAATCCAGGCAACAGGCCAGATTTGGCCCGGGGGCCATAGTGTGCCAACCCCTGGACCAAATTATTGATAGTCTTTGATGAGTTGACAGCTCAGACCCTGATGCAGAGTTCTAAGCACCCGCAGGTACCTGAGAAGATATGCTGTATACCAATGCAGGACTCCCATAGGCTTCTGAGTTGGAAAAATCTGGGTTCAAGTCCTAACTCACTTCCCGGTTGTATCTCTCGTTACACCATACTTCCATAGCTATGGGTTTTGGTGTCTTCTTTTGTAAAGTGGAATAGTAGCACCTACTTCACAGCATCATTCTGTGGCTTAAATGAGATGTTTGGAGCCCAAGCCCAAAACTCAGATTTGGCAAATGCAGAGTTCTCAGTGGCTGGCGGATTCTTATTAGAAGAGCTCTGAAAAAGTAGGCAGTACAGAATCCCCAGGCGCTGAGTGATTCAGAGCCCATGGTGTAGACAGGAGGTAGTGCTGATTCTGTGACAGGAAACAAGTCAGGATAAGCTGGGTTATGATACAATACAAATCACTCCCGAGTCTCAGTGACTTAAAACAATGAAGGTTATTTCCAGCTCATGCTGCTTGTCCACAGCTAATCATCTGGGGGCTCTGCTCTACACTGCTGCCCTTCGAGGATCCAGGACTGATAGAGCAGCCACGATCTGGAGCTCTGCTGACTCTAAGGGTGCAAGGAAAAAGAGGCCGGCGGAATCGTGCACTGGCTCTTAAAATTTCCACCTGATGTGGTGGCCATCATCGGTTCCATTTACATTTAATTCACCAGAGCAAGTTATGTAACCACGTCTAACTCAAGGGGGTAGTGGGAATTAAAAATGCTAGCTACTCTGTTCCTGGAATGGGGTCAGGGAGATCTGGAAATACCTGGTTAACTGCACCAATAACTACTACAGCAAATAGGATAACAGCAGTTAATATTCACATGCATTCGGCATAACCTAACACAGTGCCAACTGCTTTACCTACAACTTGGGGAAACCAAGTCAGAGTGATAAAAACAGAGGTAGAGTGATAAAAACAGAGCCCGAGTGAACAGATCAAGATATCTGGCCTGGGTTTCCCTACAGAAAAGCAAAATCAGGGAGACAATGTTTCTAACAAGACTTATTCTTCCTAAAGGCTTTCACCAATTCTCTCCCTATTATCTTCCCTCTTGTAACTGGGCCTTACCACCCCCCCAAGGAGGCTGTGATCAGAATCCATAATCTAAATTCATTTAATTCCATGAACCCTCAACACAAATATTGTAATTGAATGTCCCCCAAATTCATATACTGAAACCCTAATCCCACGTAACTCCAGGAGAAAGGGCCTTCCAAGAGGGGACTAAGGTTAAATGAGGTCAGGAGGGTGGGGTCCTGGTCCCATAGGACTGGGGCCCTTGGAGGAAGAGGAAGGGACACCAGAGCTCTCTTCCTCCATACAAGGTTACAAAGAGAAGAGTGCACTCTGCTAGTGAGGAAGACAGCTCTCACGAGAAACCAAACCCTGACAGAAACTTGAACTTGGACTTCCAGCCTCCAGAACTTTGAGGGGAAAAAAAATCTGTAGTTTAGGCCACCCAACCTATGACATTTTGTTATGGTAGCTGGAGATGATTAATACAAAGATCTAACACAGACAGGCCTTATCTCTGAATTTGGTTTTCCAGTATGAACTAAGGTTATTCGAAACTACTTCATGGCATTCAAACACAGGTCTTTGGAAATTTAAAGCTAAGGCTAGGAGAGAGACATAGCCCTTGAAATCAGAAAGACTTATGTTCAAAACCCAACTCCACTTACCATGTGGCCTTGAGGAAGTTGTATAAACTCTCTGGGGCCCACCTTCCCCATCTGTAAGAGGGGTAATCATCTCTCTCTCATGGGACATCTCTCTCTTTCCCATAGAGGGACATAAAGTATGGGGACAGGTTCTGTTTTCTCTCCCTTCCCTCCCCCATCCCGGACTTCAGCATCACAGCTCAAGGCTGAGAGAGAGAGAGAGAGAGAGAGAAGTTCTTTGGACCCAAGAACTCATTCCCAGTAAACATGCTAAGGGGAGGTGAATCGTGGCACATTTCTCCCACATTGCCCACCTGAGCACCTGTTGGTGCCTGATGATCCACGCCGCGGGCTAAGCTGGATTTGGGGGCTGAGAACTCTTGCCACGAGCTAAGCTAAATTTGGGGGTAGGTGGAGGTGAACAAGGAGGATAAAGCATGTGGGGGGATCTAAAAGTTTGTCTGAACTCAAGCAGATGGATGACATGAAGTGATCTTGTAGCCACTCCTGTGTCTCTACCACCTTGGTTTTGGTTGGGGTTGGAATATGTGACAAGGATTACATTCAAGACCTGCGTTACCAATCTCCTGGACTCAGTGTAAGAGCATGAGTGGCCTCACCTCAGAGCTTCCAGAGAAAGAGTCTACTACTCATCCATTCTCCTGTGAAGAACATCCTGCGGTTAATTTCAAAATAGTTCTAGAACCATATGGCCTGGTACACAGGAAATGTTCAACAAGTGCTCCCCTTTCTCTCTTTTCCTGTCTTACTATACCCCCAAGATTTCAGGAGTCTCAAAAGTGAACATAATTAAGGTGACCAATCTTCACCTAAGGAGGAGGAGGAAGAGGAGAGGCAGCCAATGCGTAGGAAGCAACCATGGTGGTACCAAGTGTTCCCCACATTCATACCTCACTGCCATCCCGCAGGGAAGGTGTACAACGCTCAATGTACCAATGAGGAAACCAGGAAGTCAGAAAGACAGGGGACTGGGCCCCAACCCCACAGACCCAGATGACTGGGGTGATGTTCACATGGGACCAAGTGTGCCCTGGCTCCAAACTCCACAGTCCCCCACCCAGCGTCTTGTGAAGGTAACTGGGGCCTGGAGTCTGGCCTGGCATACTGCATTCCAGGCAACAACCTCTCACACAAATTAGTTAGAAAAGGACAAAAATCCCAGAATATTTGGCCCCTGCATTCCCACTCACTGGTTTTGAACCTGAAAGGAAAATATTTGCAGGAGTGATACAAGGACATATGGGGGATGGGGGATGGACTTGGCAATAGAGGAGGGGATTTTAATCTGCTAGCGATATTCTCTGAGATACTGATCAAGTACCCAGACCTCGCAGCCCTGTCCATAATGTGAGACGGTGGCCGAATAAGGGACACACCAGTCTCCCTCCCCAACATTTTATCATTGGCATGGTCTTCTAGACAGGCTGAGCTGAAATCTTTGGGCCCTGCATCTTCCAGAAGATTGGCTCAATTCACAGCTCTGTGTGCAGGTCCCCACAGCCAGAACAACAGCAGCAACGGGCTTTCTTAAGAAAGTTGAATGGAGACCAGGCCGAATATAGGCCCCCACAAAGAGAAGCACTCCGGCCAAACGGAAAATCACATTCCGCAAGTTCCTGAAGGGGAGGAGAGGGGAGGAAGCTGCTGCTTCCAATAAGAACTTCATTCCAGAAATCCCACATAATGGCCCACAAGCACCCTGGTGTGATAAAGAGATGACTATTTCGGGTGAGAGAATCCAGTCCTCCTCAGGGAGGGGTGGGTGGAGAATGAGGCAAGTGCTCTCTGTCCAAGACAAGTTGAGCTCAACTCTTTAAACAGGAATATTGACTCTTCTGTTTCCAGTGTAACGACTTTAACCTGGTGAAGACTTGGTCTCTGCCAAAAACCTGTCCGTGTTCGGTGTGTTTTCAATTGGAAAGTGGCAGGAAAACAGGGGAGCAGCCCTTTATTAGACCCTGGAGTTCACACCAGTATCTGGTCTCTCGGTGTCCCTGCTGCCAACACAAGGGAGCATGAGCCTCGGAAACTCAGAATTCAGGACTGGAGGACACCAAAGCAGATTTGTTTTTTCTCAGTAAATTTCCAGATTAAAAAAACAAAAATAAAAAAACCTGCTTTTTCATTTTCATTTTTGGAAAAAAAAATATAAGCAACCCCCCTATGTTTGCATTATTCCCTCCCTAAGTCCCCCCACCTGGGGCCCTCTCCCCACATGCTCCCATGGGCAGGGTTGGACACTATGTCCATGTCACGTCCTTCTGGCATGCCACTGGTCCCATGGCATCGCCATGGCTTCATGTCTCCTCCTAATTTATAAGCCCCTCCAACCTTCCTTCCTTCCTCCTTCTCTCTGTTAAACAGTGGACAAAATACTACATAATAGGAGGACCATGAACTCGGAAGTCAGAAAGAGCCTGATGAACCTCAGCCCCATCACCTGTAACTCTGGGCTACACAGTTTTACATCTCTGTGACTTTCCCAATATGTCAAATAGAGTATGAAGGGTTTCATCACAGGCCCCTTTTGTGGACTAAATGAGAAAATGTACAAGAGGAGCCTAACATCATGATCTGCTCTTTTATTTCTCCTTCCAGACACAGAACTAGATGCCACTCCTGCCCTCAAGGAGCCAGGCTTCTATGGAAAGATGGTCATGGCTCAGAGTGTCACACTCTAGCACAGGGTGTGCAGATAAACTGCGAGAAACCGATGAGAGCCCTTCACGGGGCAAGGAACCTATTAGAAGATGAACTAATCAATCTGAAAAGGTATCATATAATTTGAGGACACCTGGGTGGCTCAATGGGTTAAGCATCTCACTCGTGATCTCAGTTCAGGTCATGATCTCACTGTTGGTGGGTTTGAGCCCTGCTTCAAGCTCTGTGCTGACAGTGAGGAGCCTGCCTGGGATTCTCTCTCTCTGCTCCCCACTCAGAGTAAATAAATAAACGTTAAAAAAAAAAATGTATCATTTGGTTTGCTACAAACCTTCCATAATCATTACTTTGATCAAAAATAACAATATGTGAAGAGAAAACAAAGAAAGTGCACAGAAAAGGAGGATAAATGGAAGAAAAATTACTACATACATGTATTTATATATGTGCATGTACATATATATAAACGTATTTTGTGGTTTTCACGCAAAAAAAGAGAACTATAATTGCTCCTTCTCCAGGAATCAGTGGAGCCGCAAGCACACGCTCACACAACGCCCAGCTGTGAGTCCCTGACACAATGGCGCCTCCCCTACTCAGCTCCCGTACAACACGTCTCTTTCACAAACCATCTAGTGAAAATAAGGCAACACAAGAAGAAAGAACTTCGTAGCTGTTGCTGTAGAACCCGTGCCCTGTATTTTCAGAAGGACTCGAAAACACACACAATGAGAGGACATAAAATTCTGCCTCATAAATGGCCACTGTTCCCACACTTGGTGTACAGCCCACGAGACCTCGCCTTGCACATGGGTGCACAGCTCTACATCACACACACACACACACGCATGCACACACACACTCAAACGTATACACGTTCACATTCACAGTCATATGTACTGTAGTCCCTGATGGAGCTGTCTTCAGAGTTGTAGCACCTGTTAGAAGGCCCTGGGGGGCAAAGCTTAGGGTGCCACCACCGGCTGATATCCATGGAATGTCTAGAACAGAGGCCAGCACAGTTGTTTTGTTAAAGGTCGGAGAGTCAACGTTGTAGGCTGTGTGGGCCCGAAGGTTTCTGATGCAACTTCTCAGCTCTGCCACAGTAGAATGAGAGGCAGCCCTAGACAATGCATAAAACAAATGTTCCAATAAAGCTTTATTTACAAAACAGGAGGCAGGATGTGATCTGCCCACCCCTGGCAGAGAACATGCCATGAATGAAGGCCCTCAGGAGGGTGAGTAATTAAAGCACACACACCTCCCCCAGATAAAGGCAGACTTGATTCTCAGTGATCCACACTATTCTATTTTAATAAATGTTTCTGTTAATGTGCATCATCCAATAAAATAATGACTGCAGATAATTAGATTAGGTGAAATTCCCATTTCTCCCCAGATAGCCGATTCTGTGATAGCCGATTCCACCTGGCCTCTGGCTCCTATTTCAGTGAGAGATCCAGAACAGAAGTTACACAGACATGTCAAAGCAAGGTACGACAGCAGGGATAGGGTGGTGTTCCGTTCGTGTAAACTACCCTGGATCACACACAATCAGCACATGATTTATTAAAGGCTACAAGATAAATACCGATAAAGTCTTCAAACAGAGAGGTGCATGACATGCGCACAGGAGGAGAGAATCAGAATGATTAATAGGAAAGCAGACAGGCTACAAATACAGAAAACCTTCTCCACCTGTGGGGAGGATCCCGGAGAAAGCGCTTCCAGTATCCCAACAGCCTTCCAAACCATGGTAATAAAATACACTTCTAATAACAAAAGCCGTTTCACACTACTTTTCCCCATAGGTTTTGAGACATAATTCATGAGTCCTTCCACCGTCCAGATCTACACTTGCACAGTCTATTCTCAATAGGCGTCTTCAAGACAGAGAGGCTCCGCTTCTCTCCCCGTTGAATCTTAATGACCAAGCGAATCTTAACACGCAGCCATGGGGCTGGGAGGTTTTGCTGACACCGACGTACATCCTGTCCCCTCCAGTCGCCCTCTCTCCCTGGCTGAGCTGGGTCTTTCAGGGATCAGCGCCTGCATTTAACTCAGTGTTCTGCTCAGCTGCGCGCTCCAACCTTGCCCTTTCTTACAGCTTCTGTAGAGATCCAAGATGCCTTCTGGGAATTTTAGCAAGTCGGGGAGGTCACACTCCAATTATGCCTTCCTCTTGTGATTTTTTCCTCCACGCCCTGCCTTGTCCTTCTCCCCACCTCACACCAGTGAGCACACAACACACTCAACCACGCATGATTGCCAGGCAGCTACTTAGGGAAACACACCCCTTTTGTGCCTGGCTCAGTGCTGGGTCCTGGAGATAAAAAGATAAGTAAGATACAGTGGGTGCCCTTAAACAGCTTGTAGCCTATTGGGTGGGACAAGTATAGAAACAAGCCATTCAACATAATGCACTAAACACTGTTATCAGGGTACAAGAAGAGTGCTAAAGATAAGCACACACACGCACAAACAAATGTAACAGCAGAAAGTCTGGAAGGATATACTTCAAAAAGATATCACTGGGTGCCCTGACCCACCTCATTCCAAAAATGGATGTGGGGAGTCAGAATTAGGCGAGAAAGGCTGTTAGAGAACCTGAGCCTTAGATTTAATGTTTGATCTTCATTTTTTTTTACAAAAAGGTAGTGATATTATTTTTCTTGCAATGTAAATTAACTTAATTTTTAAATGCTTGAGGTCAAAGAGACCAGGAGGGGATGGAATGAATGAGGCACTGGGACCTCAGGAGGCAGTCATCCTAGAGTTGTGGGGGGTGGACTGAAGGGTGCCCTGAAGAGTCCAGGGCAGTGGACTGAAGGGGCAGAGGCCTGGGGAAGAAGTCAGGACCAAGTGACACAAAGGCGGGCCCTGCAGAGGAAGGGAGAGAAGGGGGCACTAGACAGACAGGAGAGCAGGGAAGAAGGAACAGAAGTGTACTGGAAATAACAAGTAATTGATTACAAACATCCAGAACAGAGGATGGGGATGTGGAGGAGGAGGAAGTAAATACGCATGACTATGCACACGCATCCCTCAGAGCTGGTGAAGTCTTGCCATTACACGTTCAACATCCACAGCTCATCAGCAGTAGTAAGACCAGACCGCCTGACCGCAGCCTGCAGCCCCTGCCTCACGGCTCCAGCCCAGACACCCTCAAGAAGTTCACTACCATTGCTTACTCCATTACTCTAAATGGTGTCCATTTCTATTAGACAATGTGCTAAGGGTGCCACTTGGACCTCTTGTGTCTCTTCCTCCATCACCCCCTTGAGTTTCCTCCTTCTCAGAACCTTCTGACAAAGCTAAGTCATGTAATAAAATTTTCTACTAAGTATGCCAGACACTGCTTCAAGTGCCTCACATATATTATCTCATTTACATTTCATAACAAACTGACATGTTGGTATTGTTATAATTCCCATTTTTACAGATGAGGCAACTTCAGAGTGATTGAAGAACTTACCCAGAACACAAAGGAAATAAATGACAAGCCCAAACTCAAACCCAGGGCCACATCGCCTCTTTGTATGTTAACTAACTGTGCTGCTTGCTGGTGTAAATTACCCGAGGACACGGAGAAGGATACAATAGGGAAGAGAGAAAAGGCCCAGTCTGTCTGAACAAGCGATCCAGGTCTATACAATCCAAGCAAAGGTGGACGTGAACAGCTCAGAAACACAGGTGTTTACGGTGGGTGCCGAAGCCCAGCGTCAGCATCACGTAAGCAGGAGGCAAACCACCTCGAAGGCGGCAAGATGGAACACCCACCTCAAGTCCTTTCTCAGTGTCAAATTAGAGGACTTCGCCTGCAGTGTGTTTCTATTCTCAGGCAATTCACAGTTTATCAGGGACTCTTTGCATCTGAAATAGTGTGGGAAGTGGTTTCACGTTCATATAATGGAGGCTAATTTGGAGGTTTCATTTATCAAAACTGGGGGCATTTAATAAGGAAGAAAGAAATGACAGTCAACGGAACCCAGAGAATCAAAGGTTTGACTCCTGTGAGCCACAGGCCACAGTTCTCCAAAATCGGATCAAAGCTGTGAGCAAACAATAGCTTGGCCATCTAGAAATAAGGAGTGTTGCTTTCCTCGGGCCACTCTGAATAAGCTCTGTGCCGACAGGGACAAGAGATTTCCACTGGGGGAAGGCGGAGCGATCCTGCCCACCTCCCAAAGATGAAGCACAGGGACGCCGTGACTGTCAGCAGGGAGACCTGGCACCAGGAGCCGGAAGCCTGGGCACTGAAACCTGGGAGTGTCTTTGCGCCTCCAGGCGATGACAGGGAAACACCGCCATCTGGTGGCTCTGTGACAGACACGCTTCGTTCCTTGTCCATTGTCTCTGGAAGGGCCAAAGTTAATTTCAGCAAGAAAAAAGTTATTGCGAGGATCTGGAAAACAAAGGTCAACCGTGCCTTTGTTGACAGCCTGGGAGGTAGTACCTGGCCCAGGCGCAGTCTGTCTGATCAGGGGCTACGGGAGAGAGAAATGGCAATAGGGTGAAAGGTATCCATGGTGAAAGTCATCCTACCAAGTGAGGGTACTTTTGGGGACAGCCACGCGCTCCTCAGTTGGCATTATGAGGGCTATACTCTTGATGCAAGCTTGGAAGGTCAAAAGGGGAGAAGATTCAGATTCCATGATCACATGGAGGGCAGAGAAAATAACCTGATGATGTTGGCGACGGTGGCTACAAATAAAAGGCATTTAAGATCTGCCATTAATGAATAATTAATAAAAAAATTAATACTTAATAATAACAAATAATTAAACAATCATTTAAAACCAACCCTCACAGAAACCCCGTAAGAGGCAACATTCTATTACTCTCTCCACTTTACAGATGATCAAACTGCATCCCTCAGAGACAGAGATGAAGGAGAATATTCTAGTCTAGGTCAGCCAAGTTGCAAGGACTAGAACCAGAACCTGAAGGTCTCACACTTCTAAGAATGACCCTGGAGTTTCTCACATGATGGTTCAGAGACCGCCAGCTCGGGACCCTCCTGGAAATTAAAGCACAGACTCTCTGACACCCATCCCCCAACAGACACACTAGGGAGGGTGCGAGTTGCTCTTTGAACGGGTTTCCCAGGTGATGGGAGAGCCAGCACTCTAGGTGCTGTGGAACGAACTGTGTTCCCCCCACTAATCCGTGTTGAAGCCCTGCCCCCAACATGATGGCATTTTGGGTATGGAGCCTTTGGGAGGTAACTGGGTTAAGATGAGATCATGCGGGTGGGGCCCCCAGGACAGGATTAGTAGCCCTGTAAGAGAAGGAAGGGACACCAGAGCTTCCTGTCTCTGCCATGTAAGGATAGAGCAGGTCAGGAAGAGTTCTCACCAGAAGCCCACGCTGGCATCTCCATCTTGGGCTTCCAGCCTCCAGAACTGCGGGCAAATAAGCATCTGGGGTTTAAGCCCACTCGGTGGTGCTTTGCCCAGGCCGCCCAGTACCCTAGGCTCTACTCCTTCACCATCTCATGAAAGATGCCTGGCAGGTGCCTGTTAAACGAATGAATGAATAACCAGGATACTCCTCTGCTCTGTCCCTCAGAAGAGATTCACTGAGGGTACATGTGTACAATTCCCATGATTTAGCCTCTTTTCCGACCTCCAGGTTATGCTTACTGGAGTCCATCTTCTTCCAAATCTAAGAAGAACAGGCCTTCCTACATCACGAAGGATTCACAGGGGAGGCTTCTGAAAGCAGATGTGATAACCTGATGTGAATGTGAGGAAATGAGAATATGAACAGCAGCTTGGCTTCGTGCAGTGCTTTATGATTTACCAAGCTCTCTGGAATTCATTATTTCTTTAGATGGTTGGAATTGCCCTGTGAGGTCCAGAGGCCAGATAATCAGGATCTCAGTTTAACAAATGATAAAGCCAAGACTGAGGGAACCATGGCCATCTCAGCAATAATGTGGAGGCAAAAGATGAACTAACAGAATAACTTGAGGTCACCAAGGAGTGAAATTCGGGAAGCTGACATAGCTTGGAAAAGGGGTGTATCTATCAGGGTGCAAGCAGCGAGGACATTTGACCCAAGCAGTTCAGATGACAAGGAAAAGGCCTTTAAGAAAAGACAACATACAAGGTAGAAGCAGAGACAAGGGCACAAGCACAGAATGGTGGTGGCCCCCTGGGATCGACAATAAGGTGAAACCACTCCTGCTCCTGAGGCTGATAATGCAGGAGGAGGAGGAGACCGTGTTCTAGACTTGGGGGGGGGGGGCAGGAAGGACAACAAATAAACAACGAGGACATCAAACACAGAGGCTGCTTCAGAGAACTGCCTTAGCCAGCTCGTTTCTCACTGCTGAGAAACACATCACCCAGTGGCTGAAGAGGGGACCCCTCGAGGGGGCCTGGTTCTCACCCCCAGTCACCCTGGGAGTGCACACTGGGTGCCTCCTGTCCAGTTACCAAGAACAGATGTAGGGACTACTTTGCGGGTCTTCCTTGAGCCCAGCCCAGCCCATAAAAAATGGAGAATTCAATGGCTGAGAAGTGGAGACAATATACTATTTCTCTTCAGGTTGATCAGTCTCTTCTAGCGAAGGGCAGGGGAAGTATATCCCTACTGCGGAGCTGGTTGACTCCTGCCAAATTCTCCTTGATATAGTCTTCCCAGTTATGCAGAGCTTTTAAAGACAAGGACATAGTATTTTCCAAGTTACCTCTAAAGTAAGGCTTATCACTCCTGGCACTCTTGATTCTGTGTTGGGGGAGCGCGGGGGGGGGGGGCTGCCCTGCGTGTTGCTGAGTGATCAACGCCATTCGTGGCCTCCACCAACAGATTCCAGCAGCACACCCCTCCCACCCTGGTGTGACACCCAAAAGCATCTCCAAACACCAGCCAACTGCCCCCTGTGGGGCTAGGGGAAGGCAAAGTCACTCTCCCCCCCCCCCCCCCCCCCCCCCCCCCCCCCGGGAACTCCTCTTCTAAGTGATTATAATTTGCTGAGATAAATGCCCCCATTGACAAAAGGAGGAACAGGACTCAGGTAAGGTGAGTGATGTTTAATAAAGGTCCTACCTGTATTTTAATTTTGACATTTGGTTCATCATGGATTTTTTAAATTAATTTTGATATTTTTAATTGCATTGCAAAACAATCCTGAGTGTTCTGGCACTCCCTTAAATTTTGTTTCGCACCTGAGGTATAATTCTCATTTGTCACCCCTTAGTCCCAGCCCTGGGCAAGGTTCCTCTGGAGCCATCAACACGAGGAAGGACAAAGTTGTTCCCTTTCCTCCACCATCACTCATACATGCGTGCATTTAGTATTCGTAAATCCCCTGGTATGCGACTAGCTCCTCGTTGGCAATGGCTACGCAATAGCTCAAAGTGTAGGTCACCAAGACTTACATTAGCATTTCCTACATAATGGGAAAGACGCATGAGCAGAGCTGCACTGGGTGTTACGGAGACAGCATAACATAAGGGAACTACTGAGAGCCATCAGACCACTTACAAGGACAAAGCAATAGCCTTTGGCAGAGATGACTGTGGTTTTGATTTGTAGTACCAGCTGTGGACATGGAAAAGGATGGAAACAGTAAGGAAACAGAATCAACAGGTTTCAGTGATTAATCAACTGGAGAGGATGAGAATGGGCTGTCCCTGCTTTCTAACACGCATAAGTGGGTGCAGGTCATGACAGTTGATGAGGCGGGGAAGCGTGGAGGGGCCAGCTGGGAAGTACTATGCACCAGGATGGCAAGATGGGTTTGGGGGTGGTTAGGTGAGGTGCCCCTGAATATAGCCATGCCGGGTCCTCCCAAGGGGAAAGCCAGGCCGGAGGTGCGGCCACAGGAGCTGGCAGCATTTACCTGTAACTGAAGCCAGGGAGCACACAGGATGTGTTCGGAGGACTCGGAGAACAACAGAAGGGCCAGGGGCCAAGCCCTAACAAACTCACACATTTAAAAGGGAGGTGGAGAATCAGTAATGGATGCTGAAATTAGTGAGCTGAAAAAATTATGCAAAAAAGGATATTTGCATAATCTCAAAGAACCTCCCTTCAGGACAATTATTAATTACAAAAGGTAAAAGAATAATTTTAAAGTGGGGAGATGTGCAGACTCTACTTTAATCAAAGGATGAAAACTAACCTCACAGCAATGAGACATGTGCACACCACCCGCCTGCTGGGATGATGCACCGAGAAGGAGCCAGCATCACTTCTGAGCTCAGAGTAATCATGGGCAAACATCAGCGAAACCCAAATTGAAGGACAGTCTATAAAATAACTGGCTGCTGATCTTCAAATGTGCCCAGGTCACAAAAGAATGACCTCTAGAGCCAAAAGGTTTTGGTGTGGCAGGAGAAGGGAGGTTCAGGTCATGGTCCTGCCAGAGAACAAACTGGGTTTGCATTCTCATGAAGCGAAAACAGCATCTTTTTGGAGCCTGATCCCCTGATTCCAGAAAAGCCAAAGAACCCTGAGCAGCCAACAAGAGAAACTTGTGCTGAGCAGATCCATTTATTACTTGCAGCTTACTTAACAAAGGTCAGCAAGTGGCATTTGAAAGATACACAAAAATGCTGTCAGATCAGATCTTGCCAGAGGTGAGTTTATCAGGCAGCCAGTCAAGGCCTAGAGAATGTTGCTAGCAGGTTTTTTTTTAGCTTGAGGGGGGAAAAATAAGACAGCCGGATTTAAAAACTACTTGTGTGTTTGTTCTTTCCTAATACAACATAAAGGAGTCCTTTGCTTATACTGAGAGACGTATGCAGTCACACTACAAGAGTGAATTATTGCCAAGTCCAAAGTATCCATTCATTTCTTCATTCTGGATTTCAAGGCGTGGGGTGACTACAGGTATAGCCTGTTCACAAACGGGCATGCCTAAAGGTGCGAGCATTTTTCAAAGCTCTGCTCACATCGCATGTACTGACAACTCTTTAGCCAAAACAAAGTGCGTGGCCAAATCCAAACTCAAGAAGCAGGGAAGTACATCTCACCCATCATGAGGTCTTGGCAAGGATGTGGCTATAAAACACTAGTACCGAGTAGCGAAGAATTGGGACCAGATGTATAATATACCATATTAAGGTTGGATAGTGGATATCACTATGAAAACAAGAAAAAAAAAAAAAAACCCTGACAGCTGGTCAATAGCAGTGAGCACAGTAACACAAAAGCACACTTTATATTTTGGGGGCAGGGAACGGGGTTTATATGGACCAACCCAAACACCGGCATTTGGACTTGTGGCTTCTCCCACATGAGTGAGGTTAGGGTTGATGATGGAGATTTCTAGGCCTACATCATGGGAAATGTTCAAAGGGAGAAGAGAAGCTTAGATAAACACACTTTCTAAACTCCAGCCAGATACAAAATTAGAGGATGAAGCTAGAAGGTTCTCTGGGGTCCCTTCCAACTCTACTTGGCCTGGTTTCCAGCGCGTGCCTCACATTAGGCTGCTGCTCGGCCATAATGGTCACAGTGTACTGACCCCTAGCTGGGATGGCAGCAGTGGGCATGGCATGGGAGAAAGAGCCAGGGGCTTGGAATCAAACAAGCTGGGGTCATACCTCAGCTGGACTTCTGACCATGGGGTGAGTCCTTTGCCTGGCTGGCCCTAGTTTTATCACCTCTGAAATGAGAGAGGTGAGCCAGGTGATGTTTATATCCCTAATTCTGAGAACTTATGATTTTATGACAACATGGCCGCACAGAGAGATCTGTAATGCCCTGGTGGCCGGAGTGGCCTGGTAAGAAGCGGAGTCATCACGAACCAGTGGAAGGCATGTTGATGGAAAGCGTGCTGGTGGGCCAAAGGCAAGGACGGAGTTGCAGTGGCACGTGGTTATGCCATCGGGCCCCATGTGCTCCCAGATCATCCCCTGATGCAATGTCCAGAGGCCTGAGCCTTCCCCTGGACCCCACCTCTGGGATTAAGTTCTGGCATGAGATGGGTCCTGGCTGACTTCTAGCTCTCAACCTCACTCCTTCCCCGATCTCACAGTGCCCCAAAGATCTGGGTTTCCAGCACTCTCTCCCCACAAACGAGACCACACGGGCCACTTTCTCTAGCAGCCCAAGCAGAGGGGAAAAAATAATAATACGTGCAATATGAGGAATTTTTATACAGAAATGTATTTTGAGGCTACAATGTAAAGTCCCTTCAGCAGGAGCCACAATTTTCTTAAATAATCGTTCCCATAATTGGCTACTTGTGGGAACAACTAATTGTGCATGTAATCATTTGCCTGTACAACTCAGCATCAACTAGTAATTAAAGACAGAGCTGTCCTTTGCTAAATTTGGCTCCAGAAATAACAGTAATATTTCCAAGTGTCCAATGTCTCCCTGCCAAGGCCCTCTAAGCCCCGTTCAAACGAGTTTGCTATTTTTTTTAAGCATCTTGGAAAGGGAAGACCCGCATCCTTGCCCAAAGCCAACACACACTCAGAGAAGAATGCTTCTGGAATAGTCTTCTGCTTGTACTTATTCTACCAGCATATGCTGATTGTACATGGAGCATCTTCTACGTCCGGGGTTAGACCCTTCCCTGAGATTGCATCTCCCTGTTCCCCTCGGCCCTTCGTTCACACACCCTCTCAGAGGAAGGCAGGAAACATCACCCAACTTTGCACCAGACCCACATCACATAACTTCCTGTAAGCCACAGAGCAGTCCCACTGCCACCCACAGTACCTCCCTGACCCCTGTCTCCCACGGGGCCGCCATGCTTGGGAGTCTCTGTCACCTCCTGCCTGGAAGCTCCCGGCGGCCTCTCAGCTCCAGTTCTGTGCCTCAGCCTCCTCAGCCCAATCTCCCGCCCCAAGAAAGCAGATCAAGTTAGCTCCTATATCATGGGTGGAACTGTGTCCCCCAAGGAGATAAATCTATGTCATACCTGGGGACGGAACAGTGTTTGGAAATACAGGTCTTTGCAGATGTCTGTAGGGGTCTTGATAGGAGATTGTCCTGGATTTCAGACGGGCTGCAGCCCCATGACCGCTGGCCTCATTAGAGAGAAGGGCGATGATGCACAGACCCCGAGGAGGTGGCCATGTGAAGAGAGAGGCCCCTGGGGAACACATGGAGCCACCAGGAAGGATCCTCCCCCAGAGGCTTCGGAGAGAGCAGAGACCTGCCGACATCTTGAATTAGGACTCTGGCCTCTAGAACTGTGATAGAATAAATTTCTGTTGCTTTAAGCCATGAAGTTTGTGATGATTTGGGGGGGTGGGGCAGCCCTAGGAAATGAATATACCCAACTTAGACTCTTCCCGTGGCTTCCGTTCCCACTTGGAATAGAGTCCAACCTCCTTGCCCGGCCCCTGACAACAGCTTCAGTTCAACTTCTGCCTTACTACCACCCACCTACTTGCCACACCACGCATGACTCTGGCCTTCTTTCTTTCTGTGGAACACAGCAAGCCCCTGCCTCAGGACATTTGCACATGATGTCCTCCAGCCTAGAGCACCAACGGCATCAACAACCCTCTTCCCTGAGCTGTTCCACCTCATCCTTCAGACTTCAGCTCATATGCTCCTCCAGCAAGGAGGAGCATCTTACCATGGGGGTTATCCTGAGATCGATTGACTGATCAATCAACAGAGATATAGATAATCTCTTCCTGGTATTGTTTCTCTGGAGGAACCCACTCCAGAGACACTGTCAAGACTTAATGAGATAATTCACATGGACTGAGGTTTGCATGAAGGCAAAAGGGCCACATTTCCTCTCTCCTTTCTATTTCTGCTTCTTCGGAGATGGTGTGTAGAATGAAGAATGTATCAACATATTCCCTCTCCAGAACCGAAAGCCCTGTAGGAACAAATACGTGTGTGAGGGGTGTGGGGAGGGCCACCGTTTGTTTCCAGACAAGGTGTTGCTCTGCTCCAGCAAGAGCTACTAAGGAGAGCCGACGGAAGCAGAGGCGGCAGTGCTGACGGCGGTGAGAGCGGCGCAGGTGCTGGCAGCAGTGGGAACAATCGCCCATGCAGTAGTGATCGGGCACCACATCTTCCTGACCAGGAGGACCCCGCTCCAGAGAGGTGGGGTGCAAGGTGTCACCTTGGAACCTGCCTCCCTGCCAGGTTCCTGTGGCTTTAGGCAGGAGACACGACGCACCAGGCTCTGCCTTGGCTGCTTGGGGTTATGATGACAAACAAGAGTATCCTGTCCTGGAAAAGCTAAGGTGATTTGGGGACACTATAGGAACAGAGACCATTACAAGCCAATACAGACATGCTCTCTCATAGGGGAGCCCCAGAGCATGGAGGATTCAGAGGAAGCACCCTTCTAACCCCATCAGTGCCTCCCCTACCTCCATGTTTCCCTCCCCCACCATCCTCCAAACTCCCCCTTCCCAGCCCCAAACAGACCAACCTGGATCCCACATAAGGCTCACGGGGCGGGGGGGGGGAGGGGGGGTCTATCATACAGAGATATGAAGTCCTTGAACGGTTTTAACCTGAGAGGGGGAGGACCTGACTGGACTTCCGCTATGAAATTATTATAACGGCCTTTACAGCCCTTGATAATATTGCCTAACCTCTGGCCTTTACATACGACCTGCCCCCCAACCCTCCTATTAAGCCATTTGGACCTTCCCTCCACCCCTTGAAAGAGCCATGCTTCCTTCTGTCACAGGACCTTTGCATGTGCCAGTTCCTCTCCCTCATCCAAATCCTTTTTCTCTTGCTTTTTTTTCCCAGATAAATACCAGGAACTTGGTTTATGGGCCATCAAAGCCACAGAATTTCATATCTGAAAATATTTAATTTATATTCTTACACTAAATGCCATCTATGTAGTGCTGTATTGAGTTAAAACTTCATCAAAACCCTTAACATTTGGGAAAAGGACATAATGTTTTAAAACCGGGGCTGGAAAACTTTTTTTTTGTAAAAAGGGTCAAATAGTATATATTTTTCAGCTTTGAGGTGATATCATTTCTGTATTTACTATTCAATTCTGCCTTTGTAGTGTGAAACAGTCATGGGCAACATAGTTATTACTGGGCATGGCTATGTTTCAATAAAACTTTATACAAATAGGCAGTGGGCAAGTTTTAGCAAGGGGGAAGAATTTGCTAATTCCTGTTTTAGAAGAAACAGCTTTAAATACCCAATGATAGTCAGCTCTAGTTTTGGTCTCTCTAATTCAAGCTAGCTATCAAATCAGTAAATTGGCCAGCAGTTCTTTTTTTTTTTTTTAAATGTTTTTTTTAATTTATTTCTGAGAGAGAGACAGCGCGAGCAGGGGAGGGTCAGAGAGAGAGGGAGACACAGAATGTGAAGCAGGCTCCAGGCTCTGAACTGTCAGCACAGAGCTCAATGCAGGGCTCAAACCCACAAACCGTGAGATCATGACCTGAGCCAAAGTGGACGCTTAACTGACTGAGCCACCCAGGCGCCCCAACTGGCCAGCGGTTCTAACACAAGGGTACAAACGTACGCCTGCAGCTGCGCTCTGAATCGAGAGCTCTAAGAAGAAAGTTTTGAAGGCAAAAACTTGCCAGAAGAAGGTTTTTCTTCACATTAAAAGTTAACATTTTAAATGATTTTCTCTTAAATAAATAGGTAATCTTTTGAACCAGCTAATCCTTAACAAATTAGAATCTTCACACCAAACTGCACTGAGTGAGCATCTGTGTTCCCACAGCCATGTCCCCTCACCCTGAACCTCTTCAAAGATCCATTGATTACTGCCAAGCCTTCATTGGTGGGATTAATTAATTTATGAACTTGTCATTACAATTCATTGATTAAAACGTCCCTTCTTAAAGATTTAATTATGCCCAAAGATAAAAGATCTGCTAATTATTGTCCTTTATCTAATTGAAGTTTTGTATTACAAATAAAGTTCAAAGGTTTAAGACAGTTGCCCTTTCAAACAGTTGGGCAAAGATGAGAATTTAATTAGAGGCAAGACACCATTTTCTCTGATCTATTCTAGTGGAAGTGAGACATCAGTCTGGCCAACGTGTCCGGTCAGGGTGGGAAGACCTGGAAACTCTGTCAACCCTCTCGGTCACTTAATGGTATTTAGTGAACAGCTCCATTCACATGGGTTGTGGAAACACTGGGCTGCTGGCACAAGCCAAGGCCTCCATTGTGTCAAGAGCAGGGATTCTGCCAACCAAAGCTATACTGTGTGTTTCATTTTTCTTAAAAATACTGATGCATGGAAGAGTCTCCAAAGACTTTTTTTTTTCCTCCTAAGATACTCTCAACAGGAAAGCAAAGTTGTTTGGTAAACAAATCACGGAGAGGCAAGGAAGCCTGCTGACAGATAGATGCAAGCACCCCAGAGTCACACTGGTCCGGGTTCAAATCCTGGTGGAGGATTCACGGAGGGCCCTCCTTTGCCCATTGGCTCTGCCCACGCGAGAGTCACCGGATTGGTGGGGGCCGACTGTCCCTGCTAGACGATGGGGTAGAGTCAATCGACTGGAGGGAAGCAAGTTCTGGGAATTCATATTCTCTTCTCTCCCTCCCCCCCACCCTGCTCTCTTTTTCTCTCTCTTTCTCTCTCTTTTATTTCCTCTCTGATGCCAGATCCGTGCAGGGCAGCAAACTGCTCTTCATTCCCAAGTTTTCCCTTGAGTGAGCACTCACGAAATCTTAACTCCTGAGGAGGAGAAGGTGTCCACAGGCCCTGTTAGCCGTAAATCTACAACCAAAGTCTTCATCCAGCTTTTTCCTTTAGTTTACTTATTAATTTTTGAGAGAGAGAGTGCACACACGCACAAGTGGGGGAGGGGCAGAGAGAGAGCCTCCCAAGTAGGCTCCACACTGTCTGCATGGAGCCCAATGCAGGGCTCAAACCCAAGAACCGTGAGATCATGACCTGAGCCTAACAGTTAGCTGACGGGGCCACCCAGGCACCCCTCAATCAGCTTTAAAGAACTAAAGGTAGTATTTTATCTTCATCCATTTGACTCTTGTGTCTACCAATTAGTTCTGAATTTGTTTATTGACCTACTAAAAATCTCAAAACTTAACAAGCTGTTTTACTTGGTATATTTTGCTTAATCCCCCTGAATTCTAGGTTCTTCAACTGTCAAAGTGGGAATAGTAGAATACTTTCCTCCCTAGGACTGTTGGAAGAATTGCAATGCATTTGAGCCAGCTGATACAGAACCAGGCACCTGGTAAGTGCTTCACACACCATGTTCCCTAAACTAGGGGAACAAAGAGGACAGTGTACGTAAGGTCCCTGATCTCAAGAAGTTCACAGTGTTATTTCCAGATACAGAATGTTTTCATGCTGATAATTTCATCAAATCCGCCCTGAAGAAGGACACGTGAAGCAAGGGATACTGAATATCCAGACAGTTCACATTTCATCCGCACAATGGGGCCCCTCCACCCCGCTTCCTGAGGTTGGAATGGGGTGGAGGCTTTGGGAAGGGAACACCTCTCTGCTCTCCGTGGAGGACTCACTGGGAATCAAGTGACAAAGGTAGGTCTTTGTCCAGGGAGGGAATGGGAGACAATGAAGAGAAGAGCTAATGACATTCAAAATGGGTGAAAACATTAGTCTATTAAGGAGAGAGGAGCTGGTGGGGTGGAGGGGCATGAGTAGCTGGCCTATGAAGTCGCTCCCAAAAGAAAAACAGAGAAGACAGACCCAGGAGGGCTGACACATGCGTCAGCTTTGCTTTGCCACAGGCCTGCCAAGTGGCGGGGACTAAACACCTTCTGTTACAATAATGTGCAGACATTATCCTCGCTGAAGCTGACTTTTAGTGAGCTCTTACTATATGCACTCCCCACTCCTTGTCTCATTTCATATTTCTTTTTATTTTTTTCAGTGTTTGTTTAGTTTTGAGAGAGAGTGTGTATGAGCAGGAAAGGGTCAGAGAGAGAGGGAGACACATAATCGGAAGCAGGTTCCGGGCTCTGAGCTGTCAGCACAGAGCCTGACGTGGGGCTCAAACTCACGAACCGCGAGATCATGACCTGAGCCGAAGTCAGATGCTTAACTGGCTGAGCCCCCCAGGCGCCCCTCCCTCACTCGATATTTGTAACACTGTCTGAGGCATGTCCTCTTCTACTGTACACGTTTTACATGTGAGGGAAACTGAGGATCAAAGAGGTTAAGACTTTTGCCAAAGGTCACAGAGCCAGGAGGTGGAGAGGCCAGGACTCTACATTCAATCTATCTGACTCTTGGTCCCTATGTTCTAAAGCAGATTCTGGACCATTTCATGGAAAAAAATATTTTATGATGGAGATTTAATAAGCTCAGTGGCTTTCTGACATAGTAAATTGCTAGCCACTGTCAAATAGAGGCTGGGCCACCCAAGGGGAGAAGTGGTTACAAATGGCACCAAATAAAACAAGGTTGAGGATTTCCAAAACCACAGCCGAGTTCTCTTCCCACCCTGAGAGTCCCTGAGTCTAGGCGCATTCCTCCCTTCTCCCCAGGAAACCACAGAAGTTCACTGTCAGAGGTACGGCACAGGGAATATCATCCCCCGAAGAACACACCAGGAAGAGCATCATGTCAATCATTAGACAGTGAGGCAAAGTGCACTCATGCAGGAGAATGCTATTCGGACATCACAGATAATGCTGTAGACACATCAAGAGTTATTTCCAACACTGGAGAGAAAACGTAGGATCCCAAATAGAATATTATATACATATGTATTTATTTATATACATGTCTTTATATTTATATACACACACATATAGGAGGGGAGATAAAGAAAAGAGAGGAGGAAGGGAGAAGGAGAGAGAGAAAGAATCTATCAAGTTTATCACAGTGACTTATCTCCAGATAAATGTAGAGTACTGGGGGGTTGCTTATCTATATTTTTCTTTATTTTTATTAGGTGAAGTTTCTGATTTTCTATAATTGCCATGGATTTATTTACTAAGAAGGGGGAAAGAAAACCTTAGGTTTAAAGCGAGGAGATTCCTTATTATAAGGACCCAAAACAAGCCAGATTCGGAGTCTAACTTAGTTTGATCACTTAGCCCCCACACCTTCAACTACGTGACTTATTCTTCACACTATGCAAACCGGGCTGTGGGAGTGACTGGTGCCCAGGACCCCCTCCAGCAGCCAATCTGACAATGGGGCCCACTTGTGCACCCTACCTTGCCCTTGCCCAAATGGTGCCCACCTCCCTGGGGACACACTCCTCTGGGCCTTTCTGACGCAGGAGCCTCGAGGGGGAGTGCTGCTCCAATCCCCACCCTCCAGGCACGGCTGGAGTCAGGGCTCAGACCCCCTTCCTCAAATCCAACCCTCTGCATGTGGGGCCCCTCCACTCAGATCTTCCAGAACCCTGATGTCTGCGAGCCCCCCGCCACCCCCGCCCTGAGCAGCCTGACTATATCTTCAGCCTTTCTGCTCTACCAGCCCAAACCTTCCACAGGTAGGACGCTGGCTGCCCCAAGCCCCTGCCCCCTTCTTGGTTTTAGCCTGGCCTTGCCTTCTGCTTGTGTCTGTCTGCTTTGGTTTTGTTTCCTAACTCCCAGCATAACCCTGCCCCACCTGAAAGATGAGGGAAGGCTTCTAATGTTTACCTGCAATGGGATGCTTGAGGGGAGAAATATAACTAAGTCAGGGATGGACAGACTCCCGGCAACAGGAAGGATTAGGACGGCATGATGGGGCAAGCTGGAGAGAAAGCCCCCTCCCAAGGCAACACAGGGCCACCAGGCAGCTGACTTTGTGTGAACCTATTCCAGCCGCCTGGGCTGGTGCTCAGAATGGGGACATGCGTCCTATTATCCCCAAATTGTACAGTTACTCCCTGGGCTGCTCTGCAGTAGCACTGAAGCCCTGAAGTGACAAGAATGTGCTCCCCAGAGAGCATTCTGGGACCCAATTCCGAAAGGCTACAGAAGCATCAGAGGAAGCCTGTGGCTGGCATCTGTTCGCAAAGCTCTCCTTCCCTCATTCCAACATGGCGCTGCCTCGGCCACATGTCCACATCCAGGCGGGAGCCCTCACCCCCTAGTCAATAGCCAAAGACAACCTGGGAGAAGAGAGGGTGAACAGCCCTTTGCCCCACCCTGCCGTCCGTCCTTCTGCAAACTTCTTGACTTCAAACAAAGATCAATCTTCCCCATCTGTAGCCCACAACTTCTGGAAGCATAGCAGATATGCCTGGGCTGTTTCACGTCACGAAACTGTCACATGCGTTGGGTCTATTTTTTTTAACCCACAGGAAAACAACTTGATATTTGTTATGAGTTTAAGAAACAGTCTTATTAATGACATCGAGCTATTGAGCGGTACTCACCAACTGTCGATTTATACTATGTAACGGAATGTGAAGCTCGATTTCCTTGTGTCACATGTATAACGATTAGATTATCAGCAGATGGAAAGTCGTTCTGAGCTATAACAAGGTCCTCTAAGGTGCTAATTAACTTGGCACCTTTCTAAAAAAAAAAAAAAAAAAAGCTCGATTTCCTTGTGTCACATGTATAACGATTAGATTATCAGCAGATGGAAAGTCGTTCTGAGCTATAACAAGGTCCTCTAAGGTGCTAATTAACTTGGCACCTTTCTAAAAAAAAAAAAAAAAAAAGAACTCTGTCACACTTTGATAGGAAATGTTGCCTCTTGGGGATACTTATTGGTGCTCAGCACACCTAGGACTTATCTGGGAGATTTTTTTCTTCCTTTTTCTTTATTGTTGACTCCTGAAAGGTATAATAATGTCATAAACATATGGATTCTCCCATTTGAGTCCAAAATCCATATTGCAGCCAAACCCCTTTAATTCTAAAATAGAAGAAATCACCTTCTGCCAATGATAAAGTGTTTACTGACAATTGGTGAGAGTCAAAAATTGCAGCCCAGTGAACATGTCTGCAAATCTCCAGAAACTTCTGGCCCCCCCGTAACCCTGCTGGGTGGGAATTCAGGACCACTATGTGTTCACTTCAGACTTCACTTCTCTCCTTTTCGCAGTTTTAGAAATTTCCAGATTCTTTAAATCTGCAGAGAACGTGGAGGCCAAGATCATAAAGTGCTCAGGCTTTGCAAGTCAACGCTTTCTCAGTCTGCAATGGCTCAGTACTGAATCTCAACTCCTATACCGTCTGTCTGCCCCCTCATTCAAAATAATTGGCATAATATTTAACATTATCTAAAATGCTTTAAATGTGATCACTGCATTGCAGTTATATTTTTATAAGGTGCCTTTATCATTTTTGAAACATACATACTGAAATATTTGTAGATAAAATGACAAGATGGCTTGCATGAGTCCAAGAAGAATCCAACAGTGAAGAGAAAGTAGAAGATACAGATCAAACAAGATGGCCCATAAACTGGCAACTGTTGAAGTTAGGTCCCTGGTATGTGGGATTTCATTGTACTATTATTTCTTTCTCTGCCTGTTTGAACTTTTCCATAATGAAAGCTAAAATAAATTCATCAATCCAAAAAAGTGAGAGGAAGAGAGATCGGAAGAGGGAGAGGGGATCAAGAATTTGATTGTGATGCTTTGGATAAAGATTGATAGAATAAATTTAGGGTGAGTTCTCTTATGGTTAAGATTGTTTCCAAGGTGTATCTCAGAAGAGAATAATAGGTATATAAGACTCAACTTGGAGCACTCTTAACTCATTCGAGTGAAATAATCCAAGATTTTATTTCAGGTGATAATTGAGCAAAGATATTCTGAAATAGTCAGCCGGTACCTGCTGTCTGTGGGTATCACACATTCAGACAGACCGGCAAGGGCACATCTGGGCAAGGTCTGTGCACTAAGTTGAAGGGAGCAGCCACTGCGGGCTGGTCTGGGGACAAGGGTCACCTACGGGGGGAAGGAAACAACACGAGCAAAAGATGGACTCAGGGGAATAACCTCACTTTGGATCATCTTGCATTTCAGCTTGCAAAGACGAGAGAGAGAAAGGTCACAATTTTCCAGGGCGGTCAGTGTATATTAACATTCTGATTTTTTAGGTGGAGAAATGGAGGTTCAGAAGAGTGAACTCTTCTCCCAAACCCACAGCATAAGAAACAGAGCAGCCGTTCAAGTTCAGTGTGTTCTTCACCCCAGTCTTTCCACATCACGCCTCCCAGAGTTGCCAATTCTAAGGATGGAAAGAAGAAATGAACAGTCTTTCCAGGCATTTCCAAATACAGAGACAGAAACCACTGTTCATGAAACCAGCTTAAAATATGCCCAACCCTCACACACCATAAATAGAAGTTGGGGTAGGTGTAGTGGATTACTGTATTTAAAACTATTCCTATATTCAAATATGACTGAACGGGTGCAGCAGAAAAAAAAATTGTCCTTCTGAACTAAGGTTTGAAAGAGGAGAAAAAGAATCTGTCTGGTAAATGATGGGGGTTATAAAATTCAGCATTTAGTGAAATAAGCTTGTCCAATGTTAATTGCTGACTCACTCTAAAGGAGACTAGAGATCATGGCACACACCTCATTCTCTCTTGGACCAAGACTGTTTCTTATTGTAGAATGAGAAGCCTGAGTTATTCTGCTTTCCAAGTGAAACAGGGTATCTGGGAAGAAAAGATGTTTCTAGAAGTCATTTATTAAGCAACAACAGAAGAGTAACATATCTTCCTCTAGAAAACCAAGGAGTCCAGTGTTCCTGAATAAATTCTATGGAAAACAGGTCAATCAAGACAATCTATGAAGCTATATACTGTATCTTCCTTTTGAAGAATAATAGAAGAATATTGAAGTCTCTGATAAGTCCTGCAATATGCAGACTTATTGAATTTAGAGTGTTTCATCTAATACATGAAATGCCCAAATGTATTTTGTCACAGAGCCATTTTTCATAACACTTATTAGTATTTCATGAAACTACAGTTCCTGGAGATATCTTTCATAAAAGGCAGGGGTATGTCGTTGAGAGGTATCCTGGAGAGTTATATTGAGAATCTACTTTGTACACACACACACACACACACACACACACACACACACACACACACGCAAATCATAAATGGTATTAAAGCCCCTTTGCCCCAGATGCTATATCCAAGTAGACCTATAACCCAAAATCAAGTTGTAATTCAAGTTAATTTCATAAAGAGACAAGAAGTAATTTGTAGACCACGTGGTAAACTTAGACATGTACTCAGAAGAGGATAGCTTGATTCGGTTGTAATACTCAGAAACAACTACTGGGAGGAAACAGACTTTGAGATTGAGCATTAAAGGAGAGGTAAATCTAGATAGAAGGGAAGAGGAGGAGACAAAGACACATTTCAAGCAAGGAGAATGATATGCTCAAACTGCTTATGGCTGTACTATCACTGAGTAAGCCATGTAGAGGATTCATTTTAAGTATCAAATGTATTAAATTTGGTATCTTTTGTAAAATGGAAGAACTCAGGTGAAAAAAACCCTGTAACTCTTAAGCAATTATAGAAAAACCTCTCATTTTTCAGCCATTCTAAATAAACTAGAGTATACAGTAAGTGCAATCGATTTCCCCCAACTTCTGTGAGTGTGCACTGACTGAATTGAACTTCTGATTAAACATATTTTCTTCTGCCACTTCTTCTGTGTCTATCACACTTATAACGTCATCCCAGAAGACCACTGAGTGAATGTTAGGAGCTAGATTTTCCCAACTCATTACTGCTTTGTGGATTTTACTCAGAAGGCCATGGTCTTGTGGGTACTGTTTCCAAATTAATTTTGGCCACTCCATTGCAGTATTTTTCCAAGAGAACAGCCTGAGCTAATGACAATGCTCATTGTATAGTTATTTTGCATAGACATTTTCCTTAGAAATTGTTTCCACAAGGCTTTGTTTATATGTTCCTTCTGCCTGGAAAATCTTACCCACCTCACCTGCCATCCCTATTCTGCCTGATGAATTCCTACTCATCCATTATGACAAAGCTCAGGCAACATATATTCTAGAAAGCCTTTGTACATGCAGACAATGTAAATCTATCTTGAACTAACTTAGGGTAGAAAAAAGGTGGGGGAAGGAAGCAATTCATTTGGTCATCTAACAACAAATATACAGGCCTGTTGCCTAGCTTCAGGCATGGTTGGATCCAGGAGCTCAGATGACATTAGATTTTGTCCTTCCCTCTTTCTCTTGGGGCTGCTTTCCCCAGTTCTCTGGTTTCATTCTTAAGCAGATGCCCCCACTGCCTCAGACAGTGTCATCTGTAACAGGGCAGTAGCACCCTAAAATTTAGGGGTATATTTTCTGATTTTGATATAAATCTTTGCAGCCAAATTCTAATCACCTTAGATTGGCTGGGGTGGGAGGTATCTCTTTAGCTGTCTTAACATATGTTCCATTCATAGGCAGACTTTCTCCAAATGAAATGAAAGATGACCAGCGGCCACCCCAAACATACACCCCATCAGACTGGCAACCCTAACAAAATGAGTCTCCACCAATGGCTGTGTCATAAAATTTTGAGGGGAGGCATTTATCTGTCTGGGTCACACACCAGGGGCTGCTGAGGCAGTCCCACTTGGAACACGTAGGATTTACTCATCACTAGAAAGAGGTCTGTTACCTGCAGAGAGAAGGAAGACGTACTGGAGAGACAACAACAGCTGTCCTGATGCCTGTCCCAAGCCACCGAGGCCGGGGGACAGCCTCTCTCCACAGCCCTCAGAGTCCTGGGCAAACCTCCACTGCTACAATTAACACAACACTTCACTGTTGCCCGTGTACGGCCAGCACCAAATAGCTGCGTAGCACGTATTCACAGCATGAATGTGCCAATGAGTAGATGCCACCTCACGAAGCGCCGAGCAGAGGCATCAGGAACATCAGCGCAGGCTGCGGCTGCCCTGCCATAAACAGGATATGAGTCTAGGAGTCTGAAAACGAGGTGGAGCGAGGGCGCTGCTGCTGCATGAGTTGAGCGTAAGAACAAAGGTGTCTCCATTCGTGGAAACATTCTCCTCACGGCAGCCTGCGTGCCATGACTCTGCAACGTGGGAGCCACGTGGCTCGCCTTATGCAAACCATGTTGTAGATGTGCTCTCCTACTTTCCCCCAAAATTAAAAGTAGAACTCTCCTAGGATCTAGTAATTGCACTCCTGGGAATTTACCCAAAGAACCCAAAAACACTAAACTGAAGGGACACATACATCCCTATGTTTATAGTGACATTATGTACAATAGCCAAACTATGGAAACTGCCTAAGTGTCCACTCACAGATAGATAGAGAAGACGTGATATGTACGTACAATGGAATATTATTCAGCTATATAAAAGAATGAAATCTTGCCATTTGCAATGACGTGGATAGAGCTAGAGAATATAATGCTAAGCAAAATTAGTCAGTCAGAGAAGACAAATACCATATGATCCCACTCCTATGTAAAATTTAGGAAAGAAAACAAATAAGCAAAGGGAAAAAAAATAGAGCCAAACCAAGAAAGAGACCCTTAACTGTAGAGAACAAACTGATGGTCACCAGAGCAGAGGGGGATGGATGAGATAGGTGATGATGATTAAGGAGTACGATTATCATGAAAAATATAAAAAACAAATAATTTAAACACCGCTTTCCTGCCACCCCTGAAACTGCACTAATACATATCCAACCACGTATATAGATTCAAAGTTTAGAATGCACGGTCCCCATAGCATGAGGGCCCTCACCTCTGCCAACGGGCAGTGTGCCCTGACCTCACTCTCCACACCAACTGCTGGGTGACCTCTTTCTACTTCCTTTCATGAACATGCAAATTATCAGGGGTACGACGTACATTAAATTTCCTTCAGTATAACTGGCCCATTTTACAGGTAAGGAAACAGACTCAGGAAGTTCAATATGGCCATGGTTACACAGTGGCTCTCCTTTTGAAGACTGTTCCTGGTTGTCCCCATAAGTCACCATAATCACTACAATAGTGACTTAACCAGAGCTAGAATCAAAGACTGCCCACATTAAAAAGTGGGGCTGTTCAGAAACATGACAGGGGATCACACATTTGACTCCTGTATCCTGAGCCTTAAAAGGGCCTTGATTCCATGAGCTGGAGGTTTTGCTCATTTGGCTAATGTTAAGTGTATCTGGAATAATAATATTTGACTGGAAGGTGGATGTCATAAGGTCAGGACTTTTTGCCTGTTTTTTTCACTGATGTGCCCCTAGAACCTAGAACAGAACTTGCCACACAGTAGGTCCTCAAAAAAGTACGTGTTGAATGAATATTTATTGAACACTGCTTTAAGTACTGTATGTCCTCACAACTACCTTTTAATATAAATGTCAGTATCCTAATCTTATAGATTAAAAAACTGAGGCCGAGAGAATGAAAATAATTCACCTGAGATCACACAGCTACTAAGCCTTGGTGGCAAGCTTCAAACCCAAGCAGTCTGGATCCGGAGCTTAACGCTTATAACCAGATAGGAACTACAGATGACAAACGTACAAGTTATCAACTGCTGTGTAACCAAGCACTCATATAAAACAACCATTTTACTTGGCTCACAGTTTTGTCAGCCAGGAATTCAGAAAGGGCTCGGTCAGGCAGTTTGTCTCTGATTCACATGGCCACAGGTGGGGCAGCTGAGCCTGGAGGAATCTTCTTCCAAGATGGCTTCTTCTTTCCCATGTCTACTGCCTTGGCAGCATTGACTGCGAAGCTGGGCACTCCTGGAGCCCTCTCTCTCCACATGGTTTCAAGCTGATCCACATGAAGGTCAAGGTCACAGAGATCCCAAAATAAGATTTAAAGAAACAGGATATGGAAACTGTCTTAGCCTGGGTCTGGGAACTGACACAGTGTCACTTCCATCATATTCTATTGGTCTAAGCAGACACAGAAGCCATGTTCTCAATGGGACCCTACCTCTTATGGGAAGTATGGTAAGAATCTATGGCCATTTCTAACCTGCCAAAGTGGAAGTCCAACCTGGTATGGAAATGGCACCCACTGACTTCACACAAGTTCACTGATACCTCATAGCTCAGAATCACTGTGCTGGAAGGAGGCTCTTCATCAATGAAGCATCGATGGGATCCACGTGTTAGAAGGCTGTTTTGTGACAAGACTTCACCATTATAGAATCTAAAGAAGCATTTTCTGATCTTAACACAAATCTCTGCAACCAAACTTTAATTACTTTGATTGAGAGGAGGGGAGGGGGGGTGGGGTCTCTTCAGTCATTTTAATGTGCATTTTATGTTTCCAGATGCTCTATCCTACTTTTAGGAGGAAACGTTTCTCATTATCATAAAATTTACATGCTCATACATTTCATTGAAAGACTTATTCTTTCTAGGTGATAATAAACAATTCAGTAATTTGAAGGAAAAACGTCACAGAAATAATGGTGACAGAGTACTACTACAGAAATCTCCAGAAGAGAGAAAGCAGAGTTAGGTGGAAAGAACAAAATTCAGTTCTGCTCCTAATCTGTTTGTGCAGCCTCTGGGAACCTAAGTATAACTATGTAAAATAAGACTTTCATGGACAGAATCCTCCAATGTGGCACAAAACTTATCTTGCTTCTAGTCCTAACTCTGCCAATAGGGCCGTAAACCTAAACAAAAGGCATTCACCTCTTTGGATTTGACGAGGATGATGATACTGGTAGAGAGCTTCTGTTCACCACTGTGTGTGGCCCCATATATCCCAAACTCTCTTGCAGTTAGGATATGGCCGTGTAATTGTTTCTGACCAGCAGACCATGAACAGAGGCAACAGTACCACTTCCAGACGAAGGCAGATGAGAACCCAGACCTACCTAAATTCAAAGCCCAAATTTTTAACTTCTTCCCAATGTGGCTTCTTTCAGTTCTTTATCTATATAAGTAGCTGTTTGTTTCAATTGCTCTGTAAGACCCTATCAAGGTCTAAAATATTTTGACATTATAGCTTTTGTGAACAAATTTGGAATTCTGAAATTGGTGTTCAATGAATCAGAGGTTTACATTGACAACAGGTATAAGAGTGATTGGATATATATTGATTAAAAAGAAATCACACGTACTTGTTTTCCCAACACATCCATGTTCATTGAGCTTGGGATTTTTCATTGTTGTTTGATTGTTTAATTGATGATTATTAAGTACTCTTAGGTTCTATAGATTCCGAGTCATCAATGAGCTTGGATTGAAGGAATCAGATGTGAATGATTCAGATGTGTTTCATCCTGGTTCAAAGGTCACTGTTCTTGGAAGAAAGATCCTCAAGATGCAAACCTAAAATCCATGTGATATGATGTGAGAATATCCCAACTCTTGGTTACTATTAAAATGCCCAGATTTGTTTCCTAGTATTTGTTGTTTGTTAATCAACCTGTTTGAATTTTAGATTGTTTTAAAGCCTGTGAGTACTCGCTTCAAAAACTCTAAGTTTTGACTACTCTATCTCAAAAGGAAAGAAATTCAGTGAGGCTGGGAACTCATAAACACCAGGCCATAAATGAGGGCAGTAAGGAAAAAAGTAGGATTCATTACTGTTCTACATCTGGGAGTAGTCAACTCCCCTCCCTCATGTTCAGAACATCCCAAAGCCAAGTGTTTACCTGCAATAAAAACAACCACACACACACACACACACACACACACACACACACACACACCAGCAATAACAGGGACTCTTCCTCTAAAAATATTGCATAAACAGAGAAAAACCAGGGCAGCCAGGATGAGTATGGATGTGGACAGCACTACACATGATGGCATTAGAAATTCCAAAGCAGGATATCCAGATTACTGCCTACGGTCTCAAAAGGAAAACGTTACAACCAACCATCCTGGCCATCCCAGAAGCCCCCTGGGCCTTCTTGCAGCCTCATTCTTACACATGAATGAGAATCCCCATGCCTACAGCTTGCCAGGAAAAGATCAAGATAAATTTTAACAATGCAGTAACATGGGGCACCTGGGTGGCTCAGTCGGTTAAGCATCCAACTTCGGTTCAGGTCATGATCTCACGGCTTGTGAGTTCGAGCTCCGTGTTGGGCTCTGTGCTGACAGCTCAGAGCCTGGAGCCTGCTTCCAATTCTGTGTCTCCCTCTCTCTCTCTGCCCCTCCCCTACTCACACTCTGTCTCTCTCTCAAAAATAAATAAAAGATTAAAAAATGTTTATAAAAAATTATAGAGAAAATATACAGAGAAAATAGTATCCCCTCCTCTCCCACCAAAACAAAACAAAAACAAAAAACCCCTGAACACTATCTTCAAAGACATTGGCAAAGTATTTATATCTATAAAACAAGAATGGGATGTTACATAAAAGGAATATCCCAAGAACATAAAAACAGTAGAGGAAATCCCTCAAAACTCAGAACAAAGTAACAAGTAGAGAAAATCCTATAGGGAAGCATCTACCCATATGCATGCTTATTAGTAAAGAGACAAGTATCTAGAAAGAATACATACCTGAGCATCAACTATTTGCCTCGGGGAGAGGGACTCAATGAATCACCTACAGGTAATTCATCTTTTATGTTACACATTTCTGTACTATTTTCATAAGCATTTGTTAATTTGAAATAAAAGTATAATCCTTCCTCTAACTCATTCTCCTCAAACAACTGCTAAGAGACCATGGCCACACAGACCTCTCAACAAAGCATAGAATACAGTGGTGCCCCTCTGAGAATATACTCCTATTTCTGTCCATCATCTGGTCTTTCTGAAGACTTCATTAGACTGAATTGATGCATCAGGGCAGAGCTTCTCGAAATAGGTTTTGCCCATGTACTTACTACACCGGAATTCCTAAAGATGAGGCTGTGGAGACTGCATTTTAATAAGCCTCTGCGGCAGTTCCATGCACACCCAAGTTATGTGACCCACTGTGTCAGAGCCCAGCTGTGTCTGAGACAAGTCCCAGGGCTGTGCCAGCAGGGCACTGCCCTGCTCAGGAAGACGGGGGCCTCCCTGGTCAACACCTGCCAGAGCTCCAGACAGCATTGCTGATGCGCAGATCGAATTCATGGTAGCTTAACAGTGTCACCAAATCTAGACCTGCGGACCTTGAACTCTAAAGGTAACGGGAGAAGGAGGGACACTCAAACATGCACCAATGTGGATGCTCCAGATGAAGAAAGAGCAGAGGGAAAGCATAAATACGACGTTCTAGACAGTTTTAACTCGAGGTAACCCAAGGTCCTAAACGTGTGGCTGGATGGCTAAATCACCAACTTCCCTTCTCAAGATCGGCACCATCGTCTGACATTCCAACAGAAACAAAACAGGCTCCCAACACCAACCTCGCCTGGAATCCAAGCTCTTTAGATGCTGAGCTTTTGTTTGCTCCTGAATAAATTCAATAAAGTGCAGTAACCATTATAATAAATGTAGATGTCACTAATTACAACACTAGATTTTAAGTGCAACACTAGTGTCTCAAGTGGCCTGTAAAACTGAGTAAAATCACAGCCAATTCAAATTTAATTAAAACTATCAGTTTAATTTAGTTTGCTTTTACAATAAAAACTACACTAACCCATTAACTGCGTTCTGAATCTCCCATTACACCAAACAGCCGGCAGCTTGAGGACCTCTACTTTGGTGAACAATGCTGTGCATTTATTTACCTTGTTATCCAGCGAAGTTTCAGTTGTTCTAGATCCAATAAACGACCAATTTTTGTCTCTGAAAACGAGGCTCTTAGGTTCATTCAGGTAATTCACCATGTGGTTAGAATAGGCTTTTGTCCAGCTTCTTGGGCTTTTGAAAATTCATCCCCAAGGCGCCTTCTGAGGACTTGACCATGGTATCCGATCTCCAGGTGAATGTCCAGTGGCCAAGAAGGGGTCCCGAATGAAAGAACATGGAGAATCTGGGCGATCACGACCTGCCCCTCGTCCTGCTTCCATTCACTGAGTAGCCTTGGACAAACCTTCTCCCTCTCCAGAGCCTCCGTTTCCTGTTGTTGGAGGAGATCAGAGCAGATAGGTACCTCCAAAGACCTGACTTTCACTATCTCTGTCACATCCAGGTACTACCTGTTAGCACCTGCAATTCATAGATACTGACTACCATAGGCTTCCAAGGTACCATCTGCTTCAGCCTCATCCTGAACAGTAATATTTATGAACTCATGTGCTTTCATGTACTGGTTATGCACTTTTTTTCCAAAAGAACTAAAGTAAAACATAAAACAACTAAAATTATTTAAAATGTTTAGCTAACATCATCCTACATACCCCAGTGGATTATGTATCACATTTGGAGAATATTAGCCTCCCTGACCTCTAAGATTCCCTTCCTGCTCTAGGGATTTGCAAGTCTATGAAAAAGAATTTTATCACTTGACTCAAGTGAGCAAATGAACAGACACAGAAAACGAACTGCCTACAGGGCTTGTCTGCTTCAGAGCAGAGAGGGTGGTTTCTGTCAAGAGAGAAGCGCTCATCAGAAACAAAATTCAGAAGGTCATATATTTTAGTTTACAAGGAGAGAAAGGCTTCCAGTAGCTGAGCAAATCCACAACAAACTATACAGTTCAGCTGAGTGTTGAGGAGAGAAAGATAAACCCTGGAGGAAGGAAAAGTAGTTCTGTGAGGGGCTTTGCAGTCTTTTCATGGCACAGAAGACAGCAACCTGGGGCTCGGAGGAACATCCGTTTGGGCCTGAATGGAGATACCTCCCAGGTACACTCCCCTCTGGGTCATCCTGCCTCAAGGATGCCTCTTCCGGTGATGAAAGTGTAATGAGAAAACCCACGTGCAATTGAGGTAAGAGATCACGGGAGAAGAATCTACACGTGACCTGGCTGGGTCTACCTCATGGGGAGATCTGGGAAGGGATATGCCGCCAAGAATGAGGTCATTAAGAGAAGAATTTGAGATTTATGTGGAAGGGTTGACTTCGGGCTGAGTTCTGTAAAGAATTCAGAGAACTGGGCTGTGGCTTCTCCTGGTGCTGTGATAATTCAGCCAGTGTTGTGATAACCAGGTACCACAGCTCCGTTCTGAGTCACTGCAGGGCTGCACACATAGAAAGTGAAATGCTCACTGTCATGGTGGCCTGTGTGAGGTGGCAAAGAGCAAAGCAGAGCATCATCCAGGATGTGGCTGAGCTAGGACATGGAGTCAACAGTAACCCATTGAGAGAATGGACGCACAGACGACCGATGGCCAGACTATACATGACAACAGAGCTCTGACCCACAAGGTCTACAGCAGCCAACCCAGGAAGCCAAACCACAGTCTGCAACTATCAATCCAAAACATTTGGGGCTTGGTCAATCGCACCAGCTTCCTTAATTTTTGTCTCCTTCTCCAACACAGGACCAGCTTCAGAAAGCCGCATGTGCTCTGGAAACCAATCACAAAGGCCAAAATCACACTGCTAGCCCGCCTCCAGCTTCCCCAGAACAGCCTACAATAAGGGCATACTTGAAAGCTTCCCTCCTTTTCTCTATACAACATCCCTTCTCCTCTGCCTGCCTGGGAGCCTCAGCCCAATGGCAGTTTGGGCTTCTGTTTGTTCTCATTTGCATGGTCACTGTTTTATTTCTACTGCTATCAGAAACTGCCTAAAATTTTGACCACATCCATCTCAAAGTCCATTGGCTTACACAGGAGATAGACCACTTGCCTTTGGTGATCTATCCGCACATAATTTTTAGGTCATGACATACGACATAACACATACACTTGTGCGTGTGCACACACACTACTGGAAGGATTGGCTTGAATCATTTATGTATTCAACTAAATTATTCATGTCCTCATTTCAAGCTTGCTAAAGGCTCCCACCCAAATTTATCCTGGTGTATGTTAAGCCTATATTGGGGCAATTGTTTTGATTTATGTGACACTCAGGGCAGTAACCAAGTGGAGGCAGGCCCTAACCAAAAACATCTGAGGACGCTGCTGTTGTTGCCTGCTGCTACCCAGAAACTGAATGACTGTGTTTAGGCTGGACTCGACATATAAACAATTTTCTGAGACCGAGGGTCAGCAAACAATGACTGTGTATTTGGCCCACTGCCTGTTTTGTAAATAAAGATTTATTGGCACACAGCCACACTTTTTCATTTACCTATTATCTATGGCTGTTTTTACCCTACAATGGCAGAGGTAAGTAGCTGCAAAAAGATGACATGGCCCACACCCAGATCCACCCTTTTCTGCCCTAATTTGTGCTAGGAGACCAACCGGACTATATCTCCCAGATTCCCTTGTTTGCCTGCATCCAGTTGGGTTTGATCAATGGGAAGTACCTATCGGAAATCAGAGAGTGGAAGGAGAGGGCAGCCAGAGTATTTCTTCCTTGCTTTGCCAAATCTACAAAGGTATCTGTCTTTCCACTATCACAGCTCCTTCCAGATGGCTTCCCCATCTATACTGCCAGCTCTCACCGGACTCCCATAATGTTATGTATATCCTAGGGGTTCAGAGAGCTTCTTACTATGGCTAAGTCAGAAATTACCTCACTCACTGTCCTTTGTCCATTTTTGTAACCTGCCCATGTTTCAGTCATTTTGTCCCTCCATTTGAGTCATCTGGGAGCAACCCTGCCCCTATCTTGGTTAAGAAAGTCCCACCAATTGAACCTTCTGCAGTCAAATGCTCTACCCCTGACCTATACCCCCTCTGCTCAGTTGAACCTTCTGAAACTCTATTTGAACCATGCTTCTTGCTGGGACCCTGACCAATATAGCCCTTGTCTGTACTTCAGAAATTCTCATAGTTAATCAACTAGCCTAACCCACTCACTCGTGACATAAGGTCAAAACACATTCACCCAACACATGCATGAGCATACAGCATTATATCAGAGAGCAGGCATTAAAAAGCTGACATTTATATTCATAAAAATATATCTAATCAGCCTTGCTCACTCCAGTTCTGGTGGTGTACTTTAAGGAGAAGCAGCTATTTCCATGAGCAATCAGGGTTTATGTAAGGCCGTCCATCCATATGAGCAGATGAACATCATTATAAGCCCGCTCTCGAGATTGCAATGTTCCCAAACATAATGCTACACCGTCAACAGTTATAATGAGTCAGGAGCTCACTGCTCCCCAATAAATGGCCCTGGCCTTTTTGTTCTCTTCTGAGTCAATCTCTTTATTGTTCCACTCCTTTGGTGGAGATTGTTTTAATATGTCCCATTTCTGAGCAAATTCTCTCAGCTCATCTTCAAAATTCTGAAATTCCACTTGGGTTCCCACTGGGCTGTGTTTGTTTATAAGGTCACAAAAGGTTTCTTTAAGCTAAATCAAGCTGGGTAGCATTGCTGTGCCTGAAGTTTTCTGTAAGTAATATCAGTGGCAAGACGAAATGGGTTTTAAATCATTTGTAAGAGATTGAGCTCCTTGTCCAGACCAACCCTAAGGACATTTCTTGCCTGTTTTTTTTGTTGTTGTTGTTGTTGAATGACATAATGGATGTGAAAGTTCTTTGTGAACCATAAGGACCTTTCTAATGTAGGGGATTATGACGATGATCTCAGAGTTTGGGAACATCCTGTCTCCTCGGGTTTATTTTATTCCCCATTTTTCAGGGGTCATCAGATTTCTAAAGAAGACCAGACTCTTTTCCAAGATTTCCTTTTACATTCGCAATAGAGTAGATCCTAATTAATAATACAATTATTCACATACTGATTTACAAAATATTTATTGGATACCTTCTCTGGGATAAGCATTGGCCAGGGTACTGGGAATAAAAGAGAGTAAATGATACAGTTCCTGTCCTTCAGGAATTTAACTTTTATTTGGTTCTCACTCTGTGCCAGGCACAGTGCTAAATACTTCACTCACATTCTCTCAATTAGAATTTATAACAATACTCAGTTAATTACATTATCCACATTTTGCAAATAACACATAATAGCAAAAACAATGATGTCAATGACGAACATTTATTGAGTGCTTACTGTGTCAGATAGTGACCTAAATGCTTTACAAGCATCTCAGTTAATCCACAAAATCCCCATAAGAGTATTGTATTGTCCCTATTTCCCAACTAATGATTAACATTTATTGACCACTTAATATTGGCAAGTATAACCCTAAGCATTCCATATGAATTATATCATTTAATTCTTTCAAGAACATCATGAAGGAGATACTACTATTGTCCAGTGCTTAAGGAACATTCCCATCTTCATATGGCTGGAGTTGGTGGAGTTGACATTCTAACTCAGCTCTTCAGAAAGCCCATGACCTTAACCATGACACTAAATTGGCTACCAGGAACACATTATTCTCAGAATACCTGACTCTCAGTTGATACAAAGATGTCAAGGTGCACATCACAGCCAACATTGAAGGAGGATGGCTGAATAAATCTGAAAGCAGATGTTGTCTTTATTCACCTTATAGTCTTTTTTTTGTTGTTGTTACATGATAGCTTCCAATTTAAAAAAAAGACTTCAATTTATCTTAACTTACTTTGTTAGTAAATCAGCACTATTAAGTAAATATGGTCTCTAAAAAATGATGAGCAGAGAAACACAAAGGGCTTAAAACCTTGAATTCTCCTTAACTCACTGCTAATACCAATGCTTTCTAAGTAAAGTCTTATTCTGTAATATTTCAGATTCACCTGAGATTTCCTCCTCAGTATTTCTAGAGAGGGGTTCAAGAAATGTGGAATTTCTGTCAAATATGACGACACTCTGAAAACTACTCCTCCAAACACACGTGTGTGTGCATTGCCCCCACAACACACACACACACACACACACACACACACGCATTTTTTTTTGGTAATATTCAGCAAAACCCCTTGCATCAAGCAAGCACTCAATACATGGCTGTAGAACAGAATGGAATAAAATAGAAAGTAGTTGGGGCGCCTGGGTGGCTTAGTCGGTTAAGCGTCCGACTTTCGCTTGGGTCGTGATCTCGCGGTTCGTGGGTTCAAGCCCCGCGTCAGGCTCTGTGCTGACTGCCAGCTCGGAGCCTGGAGCCTGTTTCAGTCTGTGACTCCCTCTCTCTCTGACCCTCCCCTGCTCACGCTGTCTCTCTCTCTCCTAGAAATAAATAAAACATTTAAAAAAAAAAATAGAAAGTAGTAGAGCAGAATAATACAGAATAAAAAGTCATAAGTTCAAATGGAAACAGCATAGACTAGAATGTCTACTAATTAAATAGAACAGCACAGACTGTACTGGAAGAAAACTGATGCCCGACACCTGACTGTTAGGATATATTATCATTTCTTTATACTTGCAAAATTCAAAAGGAGGGCTTGTCTGAATAGCTGGTCCCTGAGAGCCATAGGAGCTCATGCTCTGTTACATCTACAGTAGATGTAAACAGGGCCCCTCAACAGCAGAGGAGTCCCCTCTCCCCAGCAGACCCTCAGTTAAGCGCATCCAACACCAGGAATCTCCTTGTATTTCCAGGTAGGAGAGGGGTTGGGAATCCTAAATTGCACATAGTTCCCTTTTAACTTCTGCCTTCCTTGAGGTGGAAAGCTCCCATGTCCAGAGTCCTTGCTGATGCTGGATACGAGATACACCCAGAACAAAATTTTGAGCTAAAACCACATAAATAGTTTTGGCTTTGGGTGGTCTGTCTACAGTCTTCAGAAAGCCTACACTGAAAGGCCTGGATATTGCTGAGAGGTTATGCCAATGTGTCTGGCTCTTAGCTGCCTAATATCTTGAGAGAAGGCACAAGCACTTCCAAAGAGCTTGTTCTAACAGCTGCCCTGGGTCAGCTCTGGACCAGGCCTGTTACCCAAAGAGGGGCTCCATCCAGCATCACCAGGGTATCCTTGGGGATCATGTCCTTAAACGGAAGGCTGTGAGCCTGGATATCAAGAAGGAAGACTGAGCCCAAGAAGGCTGATCTATTTAAAGGTGCTGGTGGGAATGGGGAAGTCTCTGGTGAATTAAGAGAGTCAGAGAGTCTCCATGACAAGGCCACAGACACCTCACTCACCCCCTCATAGAGATACGTATGATCTGTGTCTCTGCAGAAGCTTGACTAGTACCCCACTGCCTTGCCCTCTCCTCTGTTAATGGGTGATGTATTAACGTTCCCCCTGTTGATTCATATATATGTATGTGTATGCACATTTTTAAAAAGTTTGTATAAACATGGGAAAAGTTCTGGAAAGATACATAGCAGATAAAGTGGTTTCTTCCTCCTCCCTGCCCCAACCCCTCAGGGAGCAGCAGGGGAGGGTGTTCAGTTCGGTGGAGACATTTGTTTTGTTTTGCTTTTTATAATAATCACTGAAATACGCTAAGTGCTTGCTAAATGCTCAGAGACATGCTAGTGTGCTACCTATACAATGCCGATTAATATGCATAAGAGCCCCATAAATGATGCTTGCTCTATTTTACAGGAGCTTGAACTAAGGCCTCGGGAAGGTAAATAATGACCCCAAATTCGTAAAACTTGAATGCTACAGAACCACAGTTCAATCCCAGGTCTGTCTGATCCAAAACTGTGTTCTGTCCAGGCTGTACTGTCTCCACAAAGAGATGATTGTAACATAAATAATATACATACCATATACATATACACACACACACACATATAAAATAAAACCTACATATACATATGTACAGAGAAAATGTTTTTCAATGTACCTATATTACTCTTACATTTTTTTAAAGAATAGATACCCCAAAACAATACAAATGAATAAGATCTGGGAAAGGAAAAAAGAGAAATAAATTCAGTGAGGAGTAATCTTTTCACTTTCACTGCTTTATTTCGTATTTCCCCAAAAGCAGAGCCTGAGACAAGGACTTGGGTACATGTCGTTTGTTTGGGGGTGATCCAGGGAAACAGAAAAGGCCGAGACAAGGAAATACATTGGTGTCACGGCTGCAGGCAGCATGGTTTGATTTGCCCAGGATCTCCGAGGAGCAAATAAAGTGCCTCTCAGGAAGAGAAGCTGGGCCATCTGCCACTGGCTTCTTCTGATCCCCTTCACCGAGGCTTGTTCCCAGGGGTGTAGAGAGAGCCTGAGGTGGGATTCCGCCACTTGAGGTGCCTCTTACTGAAGATGAATTACAGGGAGGCAGGGGGATGTGACAGAGGATGTCACAGAACTCTGTCACACGCACCATGTGAAGATTACCTTCACGGGGGACCTTTTTTGTTTTGCTGAGATCACTGCTGTTCCTCAAGGGGCTTTGTTCTATGGAAAACTCCTGGAAGGAGCACAGAGGAGTCCTCTGAGCCAGACCCGACCAGGACTCTGCTGGTCAACAGCTCTGAGTGGACTAGGCAGGGAGGGAGGGGGCACCCAGCCCACAGACAGACATGCAGAAGCGAGGGACCCTCTGGCTTCTTCACAGAGAGGCCTTCCTGACACTCACGACGAGGCGAAGCTCAGAGAAGGGAACAACCAGCAGGCTGAGTTCCATGTCAAATTGCCTCTGAACTTCCACCGGCCCCTCCTCACGGCCTCCTTGGGGAAGAATCCGGCCAGAGCTTCCCAGGTTCTGACGCGGTGCAGGCAGGAGACGAGGTGAGGAAGCGAATCTGAGATGAAGAACTCCAGTTTACAAGAAGAATGCCAACTGTCAATAATCAAAATAATTCTTCTCTGCATAATCAATGCCACATCGGTGCAGCTGCTGAGCAGGAAACAATAAACACCAAGCAAAAATGAAAGTGTCTCTTTTTCTCACACTACCTTACAAGGAAAACCCACACGGGAGCAAGGGGTTGTGGAGCTGTTCCTAAAGCGTGCAATCAACATTTCCTTGAAACTAGAGCTGGCATCTTGCATCCAGCAAACGTCTCTCTTTCCACATTATTATTTACTTATACCTTGTGGAGAAGCTGTAGCGCTCAACTGCTAGGCCATGTGTTCAACAAATGGCAGTCCTGCCCAATGGTGCACTTCGCGCTTGAATGTCAACATTATGAGTTCACATGCATGTCAGTGTTGTGTGTGATCTGCATTACGTGACACTTGGCCACTACTACCAAGCGGTGAGGCAGGAGCCTCGACCTTGCTATGCATTTCACGGCACGGCATCAATTGTTTTGCAAAAAGGGACAATCTCAGGTTTCTTGAATTGAACATCGGGGAATCCAGAGTCACCGGGGTGTAAAGTGTTGGCTCTGGAGTCCGACAGATTGGGTTGGAATTACACTCTGCCATTTACTATCATGTGACCTTGAGACCCTCACTCCACCTCTCAAGGCCTCAATGCACTCACCTGTAGAATGGGAATAAGAATAGTCCCTCATGTGTCTATGCTGGGAATTAAGTAAAATAATGTTATGACCTGCTGTACATATAGTAAGTGCATGGTCAACGTTAGCTGTTATAACTGCTCTGGAGGTGAGCAAGATTTCATCCTTCTACCCTGAATCTCCTTCCATAAAATAGTAATGGCCTACCCTAGTTTTGTCCTGGAAGGATTTCTAATACCTAGGATATTTTTTAATGTTTATTTATTTATTTTAAGAAAGAAAGAAAGAAAGAAAGAAAGAAAGAAAGAAAGAAAGAAAGGAAGGAAGGAAGGAAGGAAGGAAAAGGAAGGAAGGAAGGAAGGAAGGAAGGAAGGAAGGAAGGAAGGAAGGAAGGAAGGAAGGAAGAGAGGGACAGTGGGGCAGGCAGAGACAGAGAGAAAGAGAGAGAGAGAATCCCAAGCAGGCTCTGGCTGTCAGCACAGAGCTCAGTGAAGGGCTCAATCTTACGAACTGTGAGTTCATGACCTGAGCTGAAATTAAAAGTCAGATGCTTAACTGACTGAGCCACTCAGGCGCTCCTAATTCCTAGGATTTCTGATTTCTCATTTCTCCCCAATTACTCACTGGATTCACTGGGTATTCATGTACTGCCAAGACAGTGTGAAAAGCTGGGTCCTTCAAGGCTTATGGACAGAGACCCAAGATGTGAAGAGTGCCTTGTGGAAATGAACACACATCTCCCAGGTCAGAGTGAGCTTGCACTGGCTGGTTTATCCGTTCTTTTCTGAACACATTCTCTCCATCTCCCTGACATATGATGCAGAGGATGTCAGCGTTGCATGGAACAGGGCTGAAATTTGGAGATGATGGAGAGAGATTCCCCAGGGAAGAGTTTCTCTTGATCTCTATCAGCCTGGATCACTTTTACCCTCCATCTCCCCAAAACAGGCCAGAGCAATGCTTATAAATTGTGAAGTGCTCCCCTTCTTCAAAAATGCATCACTGGCATCCCACTGCCCTCAGATGAAGCCTGATCTCATAAATATGGACTAGCTCCCTGGTGTGCAGTCCTCTGTGAAGACACACAGTGCTCAGAGAAGCAGAATCGGGCAAGAGTGAAGACCAATGTGAGCCCAAACAATGATCTGAGAATCTCATCCCTGGTAAAAAAAAAAAAAAAAAAAAAAAAACCCACACATCCCTGAGAGGAGCAGACCACTCAGAAAGTGAAAAAGAAAAAGAAGCCACATCACATCAAAATCATGACCCCTCTGTCTCCGCCATGAGCCGCAGCAGCATCATAGGGAACTGGGAAAAGCACTTGCTCTAACATCTTGTACATCGAGAGGACAGAGAGTGCTCTAACGTCTCCCAGGCTATTTAAGATCCCAGGCTCAGAGGCTGGTCAGTCCTCACATGGATCCCAGCTCTATGACCTTAGGCAAGTTCATCTATCTCCACAAGCCTCAGCTTCTCATCTGTACAACAGAGACACAAATAGCACCTACCTCACAGGGTTTGCTGAGAATTTAAGAAGACAACAGAAAAAATAGTACTTGGCTCAGATCATCCATAAAGATTAATTAGTACTGTCATTTACTAATGATCATTCGTAAATTTGTTATCATATTCTAAAAAATGATAAAAAACTGTGCTATGTGCCTAGAACTAAGCACAAAGTCTCAAGCCATGGAATGAGGAATCAGGTGAGAGACGGAAGAAGGGTAACCAAGTTCATGGACTGATGTTTAAATGCTTTCTTCTTAGACAAGCGCCTCGGCCTCAGTCACAGCTTATTTGTTCTTATCGTAGGCGTTATTCTAACAGGCTTAATTATCCAGCTTCCAGTTCCAGAACAAATTAGAGGCAGCTGCACTGATGGGAGCAGAGTCCTGCTGCGAGCCCGTACACCGTCCTACGACATGGAGGGTGCCCCACCCCCACCCCCACCCCCTACCTCTCATGGGTCTACACCGCCACTGCCTGCAACACTCCTGATATGATTCCGATTCTCGTTGTCCCCTTAGCTCTCTCCCTTACATGCATCCCTTCCTTTCTATCCCCTTAAGTCAAAATTGAATGCAATGGCGCACGTGTGGCTGGGACAAAAACTGCTGGAGTGCAGGGTTTACGAGGACGTCACAAATGCAAACAACTTTCAGAGACGGTGAGGGAAGGTAAATGAATGAAGAAAGCAAGAATATGGTAAGAAAGGTGTCTCTTTTGTGAGCAAATGAAGAGAAAATGCCCAAAGGCATCCACCCCACCCCACCTCACCCCCACAACCATCACAAGAACAGCCAATGGCCCGGCCCTGGTGATGTGTAAGCCGACTAGGACATGGCATCTGGGCCCAATAAGACCCAAGGAAAGAAGGGACATTTCAAGTTGCGGGAGAAGTGACATCCCTCCTTTCAGACACAAACGAGGAAGCCAGAGCCACCGTCTTGCCCCTAGGTGCCATCTTAACAACCGCGAGAGGAGTGACCCATATGGAGAAAGACGGAAAGAGCCAACATTGCTGATGAGGAAGTGAACTGGCCCCTGGAGCACGGCCTACCTCCTGACTTGTGGAAGAGAAAAAATGTTCCTACTGTGTACGGGGGCGTGAGTCGGGGTTTCTCAACTAGCCCCTCTTCGTGTCCTGGAAAACACAGAATTAATGTTTTAACTTTCAAGCACTGTGATGACCCAGTAAGACTGGGAGCCTCTTGGCTGGGAGCAAATACAGAACTCTTGAACACGTGAAAAGTGAAAGGTGCTCTAAGCGGAAAACAAGAAAGACTTAGTACAAAAAATATATATAAACCATCTGATTCGTATACATTTACACTGTTTACATTCTTGAGAAAACACTACCTTGGGTATGTTGGGCTAAATGTCTTCATTTGTAAAGCTGGTTTTATGTGTTTCTTTATACCTTGTCTTTAAATGCGGCGACCAGAAAACTGGAAGTCACGTCTGCTGTCATGCTGCATCTCCAGTGGCCGGCACTGATCTCGCCGTACGTCTCCCAGTCAGCCTAAGGATATTAGGCAGTACAAAACTATGTACTCCTATTTCACTTACTGTCAGCAAAAATATCTGAACTCTTCCTACCCTTCCTTGTGCTACATCATTTTTCTCCCTTCTTTTCTCCATACAGTTCTCTTCTCAGCTAAGTGAGAAGCTTACATAGTTAGAGCTTATCGTCAGTGCATAGAATTAGGCAAGTGGTTCACCAGAGGGTGTGCTGGAAATCCGTGGGGCTAGTGACGGTCATCACAAGATGGGGAGGGGTTATTTTTTTTTTTAATATTTTATTTATTTCTAGGAGAGAGAGAGAGAGAAACAGCGTGAGCAGGGGAGGGTCAGAGAGAGAGGGAGTCACAGACTGAAACAGGCTCCAGGCTCTGAGCTGGCAGTCAGCACAGAGCCCGACGCGGGGCTCGAACCCACGAACCGCAAGATCATGACCTAAGCGAAAGTCGGACGCTTAACTGACTAAGCCACCCAGGCGCCCCAAGGGGAGGGGTTATTTAACGGGCAGGGGTTTGCCTGGTCTCCTACAGGAGAAGACAGCTGTCCCCCATCCCATTCCTATAGATGAAAAACGTGTTTGTACGTAACTGGCCAGAAGCAAATTCCATCTGAGTTATAAATACCGGAAGGGGAGTGCATGGGGTTCATTTAAATGAATTTTCCTGGAAAGCGACTACAGAGGTGTACTTTCTTTGGTTCAGAACTTTAGAGGTTATTCACCTTTTAAGAAAAATGCATCATTTGTAACAATGCCACTACTGGTTGGTTAAGTCACTAGCAGGGCCCGACTGCACTGGTCCACATCAGGCTGTACATCTTACTGTAGAAAGGCAATTCTAGCGTATGTATCAATGTACTTATTTCACTCTTATTTCAAAATGCCCCATATATTTAAAAGAAAAATCAATACTATTCGGTTGAAGATCCGCTTACTTCTCTGAAATCCAAACTAACTCATTATATCAGAGGCAAGCATCTAAGTACCGTCAATTCTGACAGAAGGCAACATATACATTCCTAAAAAGTCAGCTCACTCCACAAAATCGCACAACCAAAACCACAGGGCCTAAGGGGAGGGTGGAACACCGAGTGACTCTGACAGTGACATAGAAAAGGAACCTAATAACAGTGGTTGCATGTTAAACGGTTTCACACATGGTAAACAGTTAAAGAAACACACAAGCACTACAAGAATATGGCACCTGAGCTTGAAGACTTGAGGTTTGCCTGTATCAGTATGGGCAACAGGAGGGCTGCTGTGGGGTGGAGGAAGCAGGGCCACCTGAATCCAAGAGGAAGGTGTCCACCAGCTCTAGATGGGTGCACCGGACCACACAGGTGGACCAAGGCAGCCGGGAGATGTTTGCACTGTGCGCATTTGTAAGCTTTGTGTTTTCTAGAAGCCTATTTAGAGATCTTTTTCCTGATCTCTCCGCCAGCATGGAAATGTATATGCTGTCTATCTGTTTGTGTGCTGTGCACATCTATGTTTTATGCATGAACGGAATGATATTTTTTGTTCCCCAAGAATGAACGTTTGTCCCCTTGGGGACAGTACTGCTCTCTTGAGATGCACGCGGTCGAGGTATACAGAGAAGGCGGTGGGAGCAGAGAGAAGAGGGTGACTCACCGCCTGGGACAGCCAGGGAGGGCAGAAGAGGAAATGACATTTGAACCAGGTTTTGTAGGATGAGTAAGACTTGCCATCTGGGAAAAGGGAGGGAAGTGGTTCTAGAAGGAACGGCTTCCAGGCATGTTTGCTAAATGTTTGCATAGCAGGGTGTGCTCTGAGAGCTACACATCCACAAAAAGAGTGGGGAATTTGAAAATATGAATTTTAGTACAATTTGAGATACAAACTGACTCTTAAGAGATATCAAACCCTAGAAACCTTTTGGGGGCAGGAGTGCGTAAGGAGCAGAAACTGGGAAGAACGCTGAGTTATTAAAGGTAGGTATTAGGTTCCTTTAATTTCAGCCTATGTCTCAGATGGAAAGACTCCTGAGTAATAAATAATAGAGCACACTTTGGGCATAGTTCATTCACCATACTCCCAGACACATTTCGAATACCATTCAAAGTGAGTCGTGAAAGCTCTGATTAATATACAACACAGAGCTCTCTCTATATACTCTCAAGGGTAAAAAAATACTGCTGAAAAGCCAGTTCTTTTAAAAGCTGAGCATCTAACACCACCTTGTGAATGATAATAAATGGCAGCCAAAGTCAGAAGGTGGACTGGCCCTCTGTCTGGGTCTGCAAGTTTCATGTGCACAGAAATACGGACCTGCTCTTTGGCCCAACAGAGCAGGATGGTCTTCCAGTGACACAGACATTTCCTAGGAGACTCCTGGTGTTTCCCAACTCAATCAAAAATAGCAACTCCAACTCCCATGGGTTGTTTTCCTTTTCTTTTTTTCCCCTCCATATTCCCCATTCGAGCTCCCCTAGGAATGTGCCTCTATTTGCTACTAAAACGATATCGTGGTCACTCTTCCTAAGGCCAGAGAACTTTTAAGATGTTTCCATAACGTCAAGTCCCTCCCTGGCCTCATGAAGCCTGCCATCCATCAAAGACAGGCAGACAGGCGCCAAGCACAAAACTACACAACTAATTTCGAATGTGATCGCGACAAGGGAGGATTAAGTGGGACTAGACTCACATAACAAATGAAACTTAGAGCCATAACTTCATGTGCAAATCGGGACGCTTCACGCTGATGTGTGGGCACCGTGACAAAGCCAAGTTCTATGACCACGTCTGCCCTCTCTAACTACTGTAATGAGATCTCTAACCATCTGAATGAGTACTGTCCAGTAGTAGATCATGGACCCAAAGAGAATAATGCAGGGACGTTACAGCATTGTTTGTAGAAGAAATAGTAATAATCTAAGTACTCATCAAAAGGAGAGGTACGTGCATGGAGTACTTCTATGCAATATTCAAAAGAATGGAGGAGGGCTACATATACTAATATGAAACTACATCCAAAAAATATTGTTGGATAAAAAAAAAATGAAATGTAGAATGACACGCAGAGTGTGCTTCCCATCGTGTGAAATTTAAGGAGAGACACAGAGGCTTGAGTAAGCTTTCACATACACAGACCGTCTCCAGAATACATAAAACATGATGATGGTGGCCGCCTGCGGAGGGGAACCAGGTGTACAAGGTCAGGGTCATAAAGAGACATATCAGTCATTACATTTACTTTACTATTATTGGAAATTAGCCACATCTAGTTAGAGAAAAATGATCTCAAACAGTATAGATGGAGAAAGGTAGTGTTAGCCAGCAATAGAAACTATTCATTTTATAATCTGCCCTCTATCCCATGTGTTAGCTTAACAGAATTCTCTAAATGTTCAGAAATAAGGTAAGAGGAATTATCTGCATAGAGACCAAGACTCACATGCGACTGCGGGGAATCAGGGAAGTGAAGAAAGGGGGCAAAGCTTCACATGAGCAACAGACAAAGATACATGGGCTACTGATCACAAAAGCTAACAGATGCACCTGGGCCTGGAAATATGATTTTAGGTGATAAATAGACACTGCTGGATAAAACTGATTCACATAATGAGAAAATTATTCCCTTTTCCAATATTTTTCTATTGCTCAGATATAATCAAAGAGGAAGTCTCAGTTTGGTACAAGTATGTCTTTATGACCGCTGGACACTTTCCTGGAGCTAAAATTTGATAACGTGTTTTGATTTGACTGTGTTTCCTTCCACTCCTGTCCTTCTGAGAGAACAGAACTCTGCTTTCCCACTTTTGGCGCTGAAACAAAGCTTCCTTCTAAAATAGGCATGTTTCATCTCGATGTTTTAAAATGAGCCATTTTAAAGGAAAATATTAAGTAACACAAGAGGCACAGGGAGATGGCAAAAATCGTGACTGTGACTGCTTGAGTGGCTTAGGGTTCGCAATCTCTTTTTTTTTTTTTATATTTTTAATATAGTTTATTGTCAAGTTGGTTTCCGTATAACACCCAGTGCTCATCCCAACAAGTGCCCTTCCCCATGCCAACAGCCCCCTTCCCCTCCCCCCCCATCAGTCCTCAGTTTGTTCTCAGTATTCAAGAGTCTCATAGTTTGCCTCCCTCCCTCTCCCCCAACTGTTTTTCCCCCTTCCCCTCCCCTATGGTCCTGTTAAGTTTCTCCAGTTCCACATGAGTGAAAACATGGTATCTTTCTCTGCCTGACATATTTCACTTAGGATAATACCCTTGAGTTCCATCCATGTTGCTACAAATGGCAGATTTCATTCTTTTTCATTGCCATGTAGTATTCCATTGTATATATAAACTGCATTTTCTTGATCCATTCATCAGTTGGACACTTAAGCTCTTTCCATATTTGGCTATTAGCACATTCTTATCGATGTTTGTGATTGTCTTATGTATTTGGGTGTTTCTGAATTCAGTGCATAGACATTTATACTTGTTAGCTCTTCCTGATGGATAGACCCTGAAATTATTATATAATGCCCTTCTTTGCCTTTAAAATAAAAAATAAAGTCCAGTTTGTCTGATATAAATATGGCTACTCCAGCTTTCTTTTTGATGTCCAGTAGCATGATAGATGTTTTCCCATCTCCTCACTTTCAATCTGAATGTGTCCTCAGGTCTAAAATGGGTCTCTTGTAAACAGCAAATAGATGGATCTAATCTTTTTAATCCATTCTGCTACTCTGTCTTTTGATTGGAGCATTTAGTCCATTTACATTCAGTGTTATTATTGAAAAATACAGGTTTAGAGTTATTGTGTTCTCTGTTAGATTCATGCTTGTAGTGGTGTCTCTGGGACTTTGTGTTCCTTGCAACATTTCCCTCATAGGATCTCTTGTAGGGCTGGTTTAGTGATGATGAATTCCTCCATTTTTTGTTGGGATAAACCTTGATCTCTCCTTCAATTCGGAATGATAGGCTTGCTGGATAAAGGCTTCTTGGCTGTATATTTTTCCTGTTCATCACACTGAAGATTTCCTGCCATTCCTTTCTGGCCTTCCAAGTGTCAGTAGATAGGTCTGCTACTACCCTGATATGTCTCCCTTTGTATGTTGGGGCCCTTTTATCCCTAACTGCTTTCAGAATTCTCTCTTTGTTCTTGTATTTTGCCAGTTTCACTGTATGTCGTGCAGATCGATTCAGTTTACGTCTGTGGGGAGTTCTCTGTGCCTCTTGGATTTCAATATCTGTTTCCTTTCCCAGGTTGGGGAAGTTCTCAGGTATTATTTGTTCAAGTACACCTTCTGCTCCTTTCTCTCTCTCTCCTTCTGGAATTCCTATGATATGGATATTCTTCCGTTTGATTGTATCACTCAGCTTTCGAACTCTCCTTTCATGTTCCTGGACCAATTTCTCTCTCTTTTTCTCGGCTTCCTCTTTCTCTATAATTGTATCTTCTAATTCACGTATTTTTTCTGCCTTTTCAATCCGTGCAGTAGCCAACGCCTCCATTTTATTTTGTGTTGCATTTTTTAGTTCATCAGTATTTGCAACAATAATGGCTCGGATGTCATCCAAGCCCTTTTGAAGCCCAATGAGTAATTTTATGAGTATTATTCTAAATTCTTGTTCAGTTATGTTGCTTAGATCGGTTTTGAGCAGTTCTCTAGCTGTTATTTCTCCCTCGAATTTCTTTAGAGGAGAGTTCTTCTGTTTTGTCATTTTGGCTAGCTTTCTTTCTCGTTAGTTTTAAAAGCTTGTGATGTGTTCTGCCCGTGTGAGTGCTGCTATATTAATATTAAAGGAGGCTCATACACTGTCCAGGGCCTGGCCGTTCAGGAAGTCTTCTTTGAAGGGTGTCCCTTGGTCTCTCTTGTGACTTTGGTTTTATTTCTCTACTCGTAGTGATGTTTTGAACTCTCCACGATGTGCACTTTAGGTTTGTTCCTTGAAGTAGCCTGTGCCACAGGTGCAGAGGAGGCGGGCCGTCTCCCGTGCCTCACGCCCTCACTCCGTGCGTTGTTAATGATGCCACCCAACTTGCAATCCCACAAGCCAAGGCACTTCAGGGCAGGGAACTGGTTCCTCCTGATGCCGACTGCGTCCCTGGGGTACCACCTAACCCGGAGGGAACTTCCACTGTCCAGTGCCAGACCGAGGCCACCAGTCCGAGGAAAGCCCCACAGTTAGAGGTGGGATATCTCTCCGAAAGCCCTGCTTCTCCGCGAGCGCAGACGGCAGGGTTCGCAATCTCTTGAGAGAGATTCTTCTGGGTCTACATCACGGAACCCAGCTGTTGTATGCTCCTAAGTGTTGTGGGGTTTTATTTTCATCCCACCAAACAAACACTGAATAAAAATGAGGGAGATTGTTCAGTGAGCTAGAGTTTCGTCCTCAACGCCGACAACATTTTGCTAGAATATCCTTAGTTGCCTAGAGCCGATTCCTTGGATGACTAAAAAGACTGCGTACCAGGGGCACCTGGGGGGCTCAGTCGGTTAAGCGTCCGACTTTAGCTCAGTCATGATCTCACAGTTTGTGGGTTTGAGCCCCGTGTTGGGCTCTGTGCTGACAGCTCAGAGCCTGGAACCTGCTTCAGATTCGGTGTCTCCCTCTCTCTCTGACCCTCCCCTGCTCACGTTGTCTCTCTGTCTCTCTCTCTCTCAGAAATAAATAAAATTTTAAAAAATTTAAAAATTAAAAAAAATAATAAAATAAAAAGACTGCGAACCAAAAAACACAGGCACAAACTCTGACGGCCTAATTAAAAGTGTGATTCTTGCCCCGGTGTGGAATACTAGCCCTTTTGTTAGTGGCCCAAGAGAGAAGCAACACCTCCACTGAAATCACATTTTCCTCCTCGCTCCCTCTCCAGTGCCACCAGTTTTTCATTAGCTAATCCCAATTAGAACACTTTTTTACTAAAGCCATAAATCTCTGCCGTTCCCAATAAGCATAAATTATATGGTAAATAACTGTATGCTGTGTCTATCCAGAAAAATAAAACCTTTTTTCCTTTTTTTTTTTTTTTCTGGCATTTCATGAGACTCTGAGCTGCTAAGTCAACATGCATGCGTTTTGATTTAGGATTTCGTTCCCTGCCCCCCCCATCACTCATCTAAAAGGCAACGCTTCTTTTAGAATGAAAACTACCACCAATGCACTTATCTAAAATTCATCATAATAAAAGTATGCTTTTTCTTCCTATTTCTGAGTGATTCCAGGTAGGGGGAAAAGCTTGATTGCTGTGTTAAATCTACCTCTGCCACTTCCTGGCTAAATGGCCCAGGACGCTCATGCTGGCTCAAACCCAGGTCTGTGTCATCAACAGAGGAGACAGACCTCCTAGAATTTTGTCCCAAAATAAATGAAGAAACTTAATAAACAATGTTTAGCATAGTGCCTGGCACAGAGAATGTGCTCATTACTATCTGTTGTTCATACTATACAAACAAAAGTGGTGATTTTTTTCGTTGTTGTTCCTTCCGTGGTCAGCAATTGCTTAACCCAACATTCTCTACGTTAAACTAATTAAAAGAAACATACCTTATCCGTGATTGATTTTCAAACTCATTTATTACTCGTTTCTCTATGGTTTAATTTAATTAAATTGAGCAGCATATCAAATATTGATTTTAATAAAATCTTGATTAAGACTCAAGCAATTATCAAACACAATTTTCATACCATTCCTGCATTTCAATGGAACCAACCAGAAAACCAATTTGCTTTTAAAATAAAGAAGTGATTTTATACACATACACATACACACACACACACCACCCTCAGGACATTTTCAGAAATACAGAAAAAAGTGACCACCCAATCTTTTCATTAGCAAAATAAGCATCACTCTCCAACTAGGGTTCTGAAAAGCTTAATCCAGTTTGTCAACTCATCTCCAATCAGAAGTGGAAGGGAAAAAAAAAACCTAGAATCAATTCCTCTGATATACATTAACTTAGCAACTACTATGTACAAGCCACTGTCCTGTACTGTCCAACACGAGCAGAGGTAGACAAGAGCTACAGCCAGTTTTAATATGTGTGGAAAAATCCATCCACACATGCAAGTCTTTAATTTTACTGACTAATGACCAGAGAAGTACATGTATTTCAAGTCTCAAAATGGCTCTGCTGTATGATTTATGTGTATAGACTATAGTTAAGAGAATACAATGTAAATGTGATGGTATAAATTACCAATAATATCATATTAGCATAAGACATTGAATAAGTTAAATATTTGGTTTGATAGTTAAGTGCTAAAAAAAAAAAAAAAAAAAAAGTCTGGCCAATAGCTATCACAGCAGCACCACCTAGAGGATTCTTTAAAGTAACACAGGGTCATTCCGCCAACTTGCCATTCTTCCTGTTTAGGCGAAAAGAAAGGCAGCTATAGAGTTCACCATCTGATGTCACTTTAAAGCATTTTAATTCTGTCCACATCATTTAGTATCTTCTTAAATCTTGAAATGTTTATGGAATAGCTAAATGAGATGGAAAGTTCTCGAAATCACATGACAATTAGAACGAGGATCCCAGCTGTCCTCCTGGGGAGGTGGAACTGGGCCCTGGGACACTGTGACCTGAGCCATGGCTCCCTCCTCCTCCCAAAACATACACACACACGCACACACACAAACACACACACACCTCCTTATTCTATCTTGATCCCAGACATACCCGCGCCAAAGACTGGACATTTGGTAACATTTCAAAACCATAATATTCCTGAAGTACTGTCCAGTGTGCATTTAGAGGAGTTGAGGGAAAAAAAATAAGCTTTCTGCTATTAAAACTGTTTACACCACCACATCCACTTGCTAATTCCCTTCCATTGGCCTGAGGTGAATCAATGTCCTGGGGATGGGTTGAAAGAGAAATAACAAAACATCTCACTTTGTTTTATATAGTTCTCATTCTATTGGTTTCTGTAGCTTTTCTGAACCAGGGAGCTGCTTTGGAGTCATGTTAAAAGGATTACAGGTGAGATAATAAAATACATCTGCTACTTATAGGAACTAGCCCTCCCCTTAGGCTATTTGGTTTCAGAATTTCAGGCATTCATGCAGAGCCTCAGCTGAGTGCAGCTTCACGGGGATTACAAACATGCACATTCAGTATGCCCGGGCCAGTGGGGCGCCTGAGGGGCACTCACCTTCATTTCCATGGGCGGGCACTGTCTACTGTCCACCTCATGAGAGGGGACGAAGTCACAGTTTGCCTGCAAAATCTGCAGAAATCTGAGTTCACCTGAACTCTGAAGTCAGGGTTCCCAAATGGGCACCCTAGTTAAGGGTCAGAGATGGGCAGCGAGTCATTCATGGTGATTCTCTACACTTCAGGTAAGTGCATTTGGGCCCAACTGACCAAAGGAATACAAGGTTTTGCCCAGAGAAACCTTTTCCATTCTGTATGCTCAAGCCATCACTGAAAGTCATGGCAAGCTGCAATAATTTTAGTTTTTTCAAATGTCTTCATGTTCTTGCACAGGCTTTTCTCTCTATCCTACGTCCACACCTATTCACCTCACAAGTTTCCGGTCTCCTTTGTGACTTAGCTTAGACACCACTAACTCCAGGAACCCTTCCAGGACTCCCTTACATTGGGTCAAGATGACCTCCTCTGTGCCTCATTTGCAGCCCATCCATCTCCCATGAGAATGCTTGATGTAATTACTTGTTTGCTAACCATGTTCCTCGTTAGGCTGTGGGTGCCATGAAAGCTGGGGATATTTCTATCTGATTCACAGCCGTATTCCCACATCCCTATAGTCGTGGCTCAAAGCCTCCATCAAGGAATGATTGCCCTGTATAAGTACGATTTCTGCTGGGGAGGACTCTGGTAATCTGCACACAGCCTGCATTTCTTTGCCTTCCAAAAACACGTGCCTCAATACCCACCATTTTTGCTTCCTCACTTACCTTGGTCTCTTAATCCCTACAGCCATCAGAAGAAAGGCACAAGGTAAGCTGCCTCTTGCCGTCGAGGATTATGGCAATTCTGCTTGGCACCTCTCCACCATCTCCAGAACTTGCTCTAGGATCCACAGACCACCCATCTCTATTCCTGAGACAGCTGCAAGAGAAGTAGTCAACCAAAATATTTATAGCAAGGATCTTTCTGGGACGTCTGGTGAGCTATAATGAAGCAGGAGCCAATTGGGAGGGAGATAAGAGCCCCCCTCCTCTTTCCAAGCAGGTAACAAAGTCTCGTTCTCTATTGTATGCAGTTGACATAATAGCACAGAAGGAAAACAAGAAAGTTCAACCTTGTCTCTGGTTCGGCTACTTACTGTGCCCATGGAAAGACTGTGATATTGTAGAGATGGAAGAGCATAGGGCCATCTAGGCAACCTGAAGAATGCCCCCAGTAGGCACCCAACTAGAGTCAGAAGCAGCCTGGGAAGTTCCAGGCTGTTATGAAATAGGATTTACCACTCTAGATCCTTTCCTGTCATCTGACTGCTTTGCCTCAGAGACTATATCTGCAAAATGAAAGTAAACCTGCCAGACTCAAGGGGTCATTGTGGGGGCAACTGAGACTGGGCATATCAAAGTGCTTGTTAAATTATGCCCACCCAACAAAAAATGAGAGATTATTAATATTAATAGATGGACCACAGACGGCCCCATCATCCCATAGCCATTATCCTCCATTTTTAAAGGTCTGCAGAGAATATTTCACTTCTAACATCCTGACTTAGGTTTAATTGGAAAATAAAACTTCTAGCCAAATTAGTCTAACATATATGAAATGATAATCAGTAGATCCTGAGAGTAAGAACCACGGAGAGATCATTTAGGGCATAATAAAGGGGATACGGCATATATAGTTGTGCTATTTTGTTTATTTCCATAGTTATAATTGTGTAGACAGGATCATACACGCTGTGTACTATAAGGAAACATTTTTTCAGCCAGTTCTCTTACACAAATCTCAAAGTCTTTGGTCATTCAAAAAAAAAAAAAGTTTTTTAAATTACCTGAAACTAGCAAAACACAGAATGAGAATTTCCTAAAACTAACAAAAGATATCAAGCCACAGTTTCAAGAGGCAAAATGAAACCCTAGGGGAATAAATACAAACAAAGCCACACACACACACACACACACACACGTGCCAAAAAAAAAAAAAAAAAAGAAAGAAAACCACACAAAATGAAACTTCAGTGTATTAGTGATTGTTTCTCCACATCCGTCCTGACATTTGGTGTTATCGCTATTTTTTATTTTAGCCATTCTGATAGACATGTAGTGCTACCTCACTGTGGTTTTAATTTCCATTTCCCTGATGGCCAATGATGTTGAGCAGCTTTTTATGTTCTAAGTTGTCATCAGTATATCCTCTTCAATGAAATGTCTTTTGCCCATTTTCTAACTGGATCATCTATTTTTTTTTTTTAATGTTGAGTTTTGAGAGTTCCTTAATTACTTTAGATACTAATCCTTTATCAGATACATGATGTGCAAATATTTGCTCTTAGTCTGTAGCTTGTCTTTCATTCTCTTAACAGTATCTTCTCATAGTTATTAACTTTAATTAAATCTATCAGTTTTTCCTTTCATATATTGCACTTTCGGTGTTAAGTCTATAAGCTCTTTGCCTAACTCTGCAGCATAAAGATTTTCTCATGTTTTTTTTTTTTTTCTTAAACTATAAAAGTTTTACCTTTACAAGTAAGTCTGTGATCCATTGTGAGTTAATCTGTATATAAGTCAAGGCTTTTGGTTTGGTTTGGTTTGGTTGCTTATTTTATTTACAGATACTGAATTTCTCCAGCACTGTTTATTGAAAAATCTATATTTCCTCCACTGAATGCTTTTGCATCTTTCTAAAAAAATTGGGTGGGTATATTTGTGTGGGTTCAGAGTTCTCTACCTGTTGCGTTGACCCATATGTTTATCCCTCCACCAACACCACACAGTCTTGACTACTGTAACTATGTAATGGGTCTTCAAACTGGGTACCATAATGCATCCAACTTTATTCTTCTTTTTCAAAATATTTTTACCCATTATATTTCCTTTGTTTTTCAATATAAATATTAGAATAATCTTTTCTATGTCTACAAAACATCTTGCTGGGATTTGGGCAGAAAGGGTCTGTATGTTAATTTGGAAAGAATTGGTACTCTCCCCCATTTATTTTGATCTTCTTCCTTTTCTTTAATCAGAAGTTGGTAGTTTTCAGCATATAAGTCTTATTCATGTTTTGTTATATTTATGCAGGGGAATTTCATTTCTACTTGTTTGTAAGTTCCTTGGCATCTTCTACCTAGTCAATCACGTTGTCTCCAAACAGGGACAGTTTTATTTCTTCATTTCCATCTGTTTGCCAATTATTTCCTTGCCTTGCCTTACTGAACTGGCTAAAAGTTCCAGCCCTGTATTAAACAAGAGTATGAAAGAAGACTTGCTCCCAATTTTAGGAGGAAAGGATTCAATCCTTCAACATTAAGTATGTCATCTGTAGCTTTTTTTCTGGATGGCCTTTATAAAGTTATAGATATTCCCTTTTATTCCTAGTGTGCTGTTTTTAAAAATCATGAGTATTAAATTTTCTCAAATTCTTTTTCTATCTCAACTGATAGAATCACTTTTTTTTTTTTTTTCTTCTTTAGCTTGTTACAGCAGATTACACTGAGTTTTGAATGGTGAACATGCTTTGCATCTCTGGGATAAGCTCCAGTTGGTAATGGTGTATAATTTTTTTATACATTGCTAATATTATTAGCTACTATTTTGTGGAAAATAATGGTCCATAGTTTTCTTTACTTCTTTCCCTTTATTAATTTTTGTATACTGTCATTGTCTGGTCTCAGTATCAGTGTAATGCTAACGTCATAAAATGAATTAGCAAGTTTTCCCCCTTCCATTTTCTGAAAGAGATTGTGTATATATCATGTTAAGTATTTTTGAAACATTTCACTGGACTGTCTAGTGAATCTTCAGTGAATCTCCAGTGATTTCTTCTAGGGAATTTTCAAATTATGAATTCAATGTCTTTAATAGTATAGGGCTACTCAAATTAACTATTTCATACTGAGTAAATTTTGTGGGAGGCGGTTTTAAGGAATTGGTCCACTCCATCTACCTCCTCAACTGTATGTATGTGGAGCTGTTTACAGCATTCCCTATCTTTTTTATATCTGCAGAGTATGTAGTGGAATTCCATGTTTCATTCCTGCTAATGCTAATTTATATTTTCTCCCATTTTTATCTTTGACCATCTTGCTAGAGATTTGTCAACTTTATTGATCTTTTCAAAAAACCGACTCTTTGTTTATCTATTGTTTTAAATTTTATCGATTTCTGATCTTTATGATTTATACTCTTCTGCTTACTTTGATTTTTCTCTTTTCTAAGCCCTTCATGTAAGAGCTCACATTATTAATTTAAGATGTTTTATCTTTCCTAATGTAAGCATGTAGTGCTATAAACTTTGCTCTCAACATTGCTTTAGTTGTACCCCACATTCTGATATGCTATATTTTCATTTTCATTTAATTCATTGCTCATTTGTTTGTTTCCCATTAAGATCTCCTCTGTGACTCATGGATTATTTAGAAAGTGTTGTTTATTTTCCAAATGTTTGGATATGTTCCTATTATCTTTCTGTTACTGATGTCTAGCCTGCCTGTGGTTGGAGAATATACTCTGTAGGATTTCAGTTCTTTTAAATTTGTTTAGGTGTGTCTTATGGTCCAGGATGTGGTTTATCTTAGTACATGTTTTGTAAGCACTTGAAAAGAATATGGATTCTCCTGATGTTCGTTGTTCTATAAATGTCAACTAGATTCTATTGGTTGATGATGTTGACTTTTCTATCCCTGGTGATTTTCTGTCTGATTCTTCTATCAATTGTTGAGAAAGAGGTGTTAAAATCTTCAACTAACACTGAGGTAATGCCCACTTCTCCTTTCAATTGTCACTTTTTGCTTTACAGTTTGCAAATATTTTTAGATTTGCTATATCTTCTTAGTGAAATGACCATTTTATCATTATATAATGGTCCTCTCTGTACCTGATGAATTTCTTTGGTCTGAAGTCCATTTATCTGATATTAATGTAACCACTCATGCTTTCTTTGGATTAATGTTTGCATGATGTATCTTTTTCTATCCTTTTATTTTCTATATGCCTATTATATTTAAAGTCAGTTACCTGTAGACAGCATATGGTTGTCATGTTTTTTTTATATATACAGTCTAATTATCTGTACCTTTTTTGGGTATATTTTGACTGTTTATATTTAAAGTAATTATTCATATGCTAGAGTGGATATGGAAGTCCAGGGTCCCCAAAAAGACTTCAGTGAAACTGTTGCAGGGGGTGGGGAGGTGCCTAATTACTTAACACTGAGCAGGATAAAAGAACTGATTCCTTATTCAGCCCTCTTTGACATCATCCTGGTAGAGGATGGGGGGCAGTTATAGCAAGGTGAGAGTGGAAGTCTATACTCTCCACCTGGCCTTTCTAGTCTTTGTGTGTGTGTGTGTGTGTGTGTGTGTGTGTGTGTGTGTGTTTGGTGTTTAGCTGGGGTAGAATGTTTATTTTCTGCAAGTTTCTGTCTTATTGACTGGCATTTTCCTGGTCCTCTGGCTAAAGAATAGGCTTTTGTTGGAGCTTTTTAAAATTTCCATGTTTGAGGGCGCCTAGGTGGCTCAGTCGGTTAAGCGTCCAACTTTGGTTCAGGTCATGATCTCACAGTTCATGGGTTCGAGCCCCGTGTTGGGCTCTGTGCTGACAGCTAGCTCAGAGCCTGGAGCCTGTTTCAGATTCTATGCCTCCCTCTCTCTCTGACCCTCCCTTGCTCATGCTGTCTCTCTCTCAGAAATAAAAAAAAAAAAAACATTAAAATAAAATAAAATAAAATAAAATTTCCATGTTTGTCAGATTTGGGGGTTACCAGCTTCTTCAGCTCCAAGTCTAGAATAGATGAGGCAACCCAGGTAACATGATCATGTCATTCCTTGGGTCCCAAGGTCGCTAGACAATGTGACTGATTCTTTCCATCTTTCAGAGTCTTCTTGTGTTTGTATATTTCTAGGGGTTTTAGTTATATTTAGTAGGAGGAACAGGGAGTTTGGAACATCTACTCCAAATTTCCAGAAACAAAAATCAATGATCATTTTTTAAAATTAACTATAACAATCATTTAATGTAATAATTGATATGTCAGGATTTAACGCTACATATATACTACTTGCTTTTTGATTGCTCTACTTGTTTTCCATTTTACAGTTTGCCTTTTTCCCTTTTAGATTATTTGAACAATTTTTAGTACTTTATTTTGACATATCTGTATCCTTTTTTACTGGTTGCTCTAGGGGTTATATCCCTCATTTTTCAGTCTACTTAGAATCCACACTTAAATACTTCAAGTGGAATATAGGATCCTTACTCTTAAGACAGATTCCCTTCACCCTCCCCCACTTTCTGTGGTAGTTATTTTACATATTATATTTATATACTTTGCAAACTCTGAATAATGTTATAATTTTATTTTTGTTTTCAACTATCAGTCATTTGAAAACTAAAGAGAGAAGGAACAGACTATTATAGAGATTAGCAAATTTTTTCAGTAAAGGGCCAGATAAATATTTTAGGCTTTTCAGGCCAGGTACTGTGGAAGTAATTACTGGAATTGGCCATGTGGACACTTCTGAAATGTAGACAGTGTTATATTTCTTCACCTGGTTGAGGATTACACAAAAGTTCACTTTGTAGTGACTCAGCAACCTAACTCTTGTTTCGTGCATTTAACTTTTTTGTGTGATACCTACCAATGAAAGTAATTTTGAAACTAAATAGATGTGAGAGCTTGAAAAATATCAGATTGTGGGGCGCCTGGGTGGCTCAGTCGGTTAAGCGTCCGACTTCGACTCAGGTTGTGATCTCATGGTTCGTGGGTTCGAGTCCCGCGTCGGGCTCTGTGCTGACAGCTCAGAGCCTGAAGCCTGCTTCATATTCTGTGTCTCCCTCTCTCTCTGACCCTCTCCTGCTCACATCGTCTTTCTCTCTTTCTCAGAAATAAATAAAACATTTAGAAAATAATTTAAAAATATATATATCAGATGGGAGACTCTGGAAATGGATTATCAGAAAAAAGATGGGGTACATAAAGCACATGGGATTTATTGCTCCCTCCAGCACTTCTATCCTTGAACAAAATTAATAGATGAGGAAATATTTACAGTTTGCCCTCAGCCCTGAGAGACTGAGAATTTCTACTAAGTGCAATTCACTGAAGTGGGAACTGTCTGCTGGAGCCAGAAGTTAAAAAATGAGGCTTGTTGGGGCATCTGGCTGACTCAGTTGGTAGATCATGTGACACTTAATCTTGGAGTCGTGAGTTCAAGCCCCACTTGTGTGTAGAGATTACTTTAAATAAATAAATAAATAAATAAATAAATAAATAATATGGGACTTGTGGAAAAATGAGATTAGAGGTCAATGAACTACATGAGAAGAATATTCTAAGTGAACGACAGGAGAAAAAGAATAAGAGAAGGAAGAGAAAGATGTCTTTTGGTGAGAAAGCCAACAATATGAATTCTGGATATTTTTTCTAGGAAGGGCATGAAGGAAAAAGATGTTGAAGAAAGGAAGTTAAAGAAGAGAGAGGAAAGAAACAGGGGAGGGAAGTAGGGAGGAAGAGTCTAGGGGAAAAGATGAGATAGAGGGAGAGAGGAGAGAAAAGGAATGGAAAAAAGGAAGGATGGACTAAAGAAAGGAAAAGACACAAGAAAGAAATGTGGCAAAAAGGATACATATTGGGCATCTGAGAGAGCCCAGGCATTTACTCATATGATTTAAATCTCATATCAACTCTGTAAGGTAGGTATTCTCTCTCCTCTTTTATAAATGAGGAAATGAAAGCTCTGAGAATTTATTTTACTCAAGGAAACACACCTCGGAACGTCCACCCTGGCTGCATGCAACTCCAGATTCTGGACTCAGGAAAACCCTTTCATTCCAACAGGGAGAATTCCTTTACGGTGAGAATTCTTATGTATATAAATGCTTATGTGACACTTGAGTCAGGCAAAGAATTACCCTAGAGGTAATTCTTGTCCTAATAAGTAGGAAATAGTTGATCTTCTGAAACCCTAAGCCTATAATTCTGTAACTCTATGGCATCAGGTCATATTATGTGGAATACTTATTGAGATCATTGACATCTTCTAATGTTGCCTTACTACTGAGGGTCATTTTCAAAGAATCTAATGAAAGAATCTAACATTTCACTCTCTGGAGTGAAAAAAGTACTAGAAGTTCTATTTAAGTTGACAAAGAATGCCTTATCTTATGAGAAAAAGGGCACAAACTATATTCCATCATCCAGTTTATATATAGTATTTGCCAACTTAGCATGAATGACAAAGATAGATAGATGTATGGGGTGCTATAGAAAATTCCAAGAGAAAACTCAAGATTATCAAATTACCCAGATTTCTTCATGCTAAGCAGAGAGTACTAGCAACCTACCAGTGAGAAAGACCTCAGACAAAAAACTCATCTCACTTTGACAAAATTCTGTGAAGAACAGTGGACTTTGTATGTACCACAAACTTGGGGGTCACTTCAGAGTACTTGAGAAAAAGGAATATACATTAATTCTTTTGCTTAAGTTCAAACTTATTTAACGCTTACTGTAGGTTAAAAGGAGGGGCAAGGGGGTGGGAGAAGAAGAGAAGGGGATAATTCACCAAAAAAAAAAAAAGGCATAAAAATTAAACCAAGCTACCTCCAAGGAATAATTAGAGGTGAAAATCAATAAGGAGAAAATGGCTCATATTCTCCTCATTGATTTCCTGTGCACAATGAGTCAAACTTGACTGTTGGTGAGAAGTCAGTTTGGCTACTTCTTATTACTTTTTCGGCAGTTGGGTACTCCTGTCAGTGTCTTTCATGCTGGAGTCTTTCTTGGCTCTAATCACAGCTGTCAGCTATTGAACGAGTTTGACACCCTGACTCTAGAAGCGAGGGATTCACACTCCATGCATATGCAGTTGGTTCCTTCATTAAAGCTGACTGAGATAACAGATATGGGGTGCTGCTGCTGATTTTTATAAGCAAAACAAATGGCTACACAATCAAGGATGGGTCTCCTTGATCAGAAACACCCAGAGAGACCAAGAATTAGTCTTTACAGAGCGCAGCCAGTATTACTGTAAATACCTATACTTTTCTTACTTACAAGGGTGGTATGGGCAGTCAGTCAAGACCCGGGTCTGCGCACACGCACACCTGACTCCTCCCCTACAATCTCAGCTGTCCATTCCAAATAATCTCGGTTGGAGTTGCAGGTGTGTGGTAAAAGGAGGATCATTTAGCTATGGTGATCTGGATTTTTGAGAGGCATTAAGTTTCTCAGGAGAAAGAGGAGAGAATGACAGTGACCAGAAAACTCCTCCCCCACCACCAAGAAAAGGAAGTACAGCTAGAGCTTCTCAGAGTACTTCTGTACATAATGCCATGAAATGACACACTCTGAGTTGAAATGGACCAATTAGCCCCAAATCACCAACTTCAAAATTGTTTCAGAGCATCCCTGACAAGGGCCCATTCAGATTCTAGTTGACATTCTTAGGAGGAAGCGTGCAGTGTTTGGCTGGAGACTGCTTTCGGGAAATGCAAGCACAAACCGCATCGGCAGTACAGAGAGTCGTTAAAGCATGGACCTGGGGGGGATGAATTCCCAACCTACACCTTGTATCTAGTAATGAGTGTCTGCCCTCCTCAAATCCCAGGACTTTATGCCTCCAGCCACCGCACTGTTGTGCTGCCCATCACAAAACAGTCTCTGCCTCCCAGGCGCAAAGACATTATCAATGCCCTTCAAAAGTAAGTGACTTCTGACCATCCCTAATTGATCTTTAACTGGTTTCTTCCGTCAGTTCCTTAAATACCTAGCGAAATGCCCTTCTGTGGCAATGTGTAAGGCCTCCGGCACTACCACCTGCACTTTTTCAGCGACTCAGAACTTCTGACAGATAATGACCAAAAAAGAAAGATCCTAATGAATTCAACAAATACAGTGGTGAGTATAAACTCTTCAACTGAATGAAGAGCGCTAAGGGGATGCGACCACTTGATGAGTGTAAGATGTAGCTTACCATACTGCTTTGGGTGTAAGGAGTAAGGAGTTATAAGTCAACAACATTTATATAACGTATATATAATATACAAATATATGTATTTATAAATATATAATGTATATCTGTATATATAAATATATATGTGTGTATATAAAATATATGATGTATATGTTTCTAAATAATGTATATACGTATACATATAATGTATATACGCATGTTTTATTAATGCGTAATGCGTATATACATATAATGTATATAATACATATATATTATGTATATAATGTATATAATTATGTATATATTATGTATATATTATGTATATAACTATGTATATATTATGTATATAATTATGTATATATAATGTATATAATTATGTATATATTATGTATATAACTATGTATATATTATGTATATAATAATGTATATATTATGTATATAATTATGTATATAACTATGTATATATTGTGTATATAATTATGTATATATAATGTATATAATACATAATGCGTAATGCGTATATACATATAATGTATATACGCATGTTTTATTAAACATATTTAATATGTACATATGTAATATATATAGCTGTACTATTCGATGCCGCAACATGTTTTTCTTTACGGAAAAAAACTATCGGTGGGGGCCGGGGACCACACGTATCCGCCTGCACAGGACACTGCGAAAGCAAGGACACTGGGCCTCGCGAAGCAGCTGAGTCCATCACCAAATCGCTAAAGCGGCCCCAGCCCGGAGTGAGACGGACCCATCCCCGGCTTCTGTGCTCCAGGGCACGTATCACACTTGGATAGGGTTGCTTCGTGGGTCGCATTCGGTCTGTACCCCCAGCGAGAACCAGCTAGAATGAACTCCGGCCCAGAGCGCCTGGCACGTGGCAGGTGGTCAATAAAACGCTTGTAACTGAGGAAGTGGCTGTTACATTAAGGCGTACCTCAAGGAAGGAATGAATGAATGGACGAACGAATGACCAGGCCTATGCCCGCTGAGCTTCCTCGGGCCCACGGCCCCGCGGGACTAGGTGCACCCAGGTGAGCGCCCCGGGCCAGGGGCCCCAACCTCCGCCTACGGCGGCCGGGAGGCGTCAAGGCTGCTTTAGGGCGGAAGAGCCGACGCCGCGCGGGCTGCCGATGGACCCGCCTACACGCAGGCGCGTGCACCCGCACTTCCGGGAGGTCACTTCCTCCCCCGTCTCCTAGCAACGGCTGGAAGCGTTGCTGACTTCCCGGGCGGCGGTGATACCGGACTGAGCCGAGTTTCGCACGATGGTAAATCTGGAGCCTCCGTCTGCGACCCGGCGCTTCAGGGGCGCCGAAGGCGGAGGCTTTCGCTGCCCTGTCCCCGAGGCCGACCCTGGCCCGCCGGCCCCGGGGCCGTGGCGAAGGCCGGGGGCTCTAGAAGCTTCTTAGAAAGGCGACAGGGAGACCCTGAAGGAGGGAGAGGGCGACCTTGGAGGGGAGAAGATGTCTAGATAGGGGAAGTTAGCTTGAGCGATAGATATCTAGGGGGTTGATTCTGGGGAGTGGAACTTGCGGGGTGCGGATACGGAGAAAGAGAAGAGAGAGATTGGGGGGTGAAAAATCTTGAGGGAGTGAGAGGGCTCCACAGTGAGGGAGATTTGAAAAGAGGCGAGACAGAAGTCAGATCCTGAGAAGGAAGGGTGATGCGACAGGGAGCGCAGGGGGGTGAGGAGAGGGGAGGAGGAGGCGATACTGAGAAAGGAGAAAGGAAAATAAAGAGGAAAGGGAAGAGAGAGTATAAGTAAGTAAATTAAATAAATAAATAAATAAATAGTAAATAAATAAATAAATAAGGAGAGCGGAGACTGGGGATAGTTTGAATAGGAGTAAGGTGAAAGTTTTTTTTAAGAGAGGAATGAAAAGGGGATTGGAGATGGGAATTAAAAGATTGTATTAGGAGGGTGCAGAAATCACAGGGGAAAACCTATTGGAAGGAGAGAGGGAAAGGCTGACAGCAGAAAGAGGCATTTGGGAAAAAAAGAGAAAAAACGAAAAAAGGGGTTAGTGGTGTAAGGAGCTATGTACATTGTCTTAAAGACGGCAGAAATGTAATATTGGATCCCCTGTATCACTCTTGTGCTTTAGGGCAGTGTTTCCCAAAGTGAGATGCAAACAGCAGTTGCTACATAAAATAGCTCAGAAATAACAAATAACACAGAATGAATCACAGCTGAGGAAGTTATTCCTCTTCCATTTTTTTCCCCCCAGCCTGGAGGCTATATCCAAGAGAAAGGTCCTGGCACTGTTAGGTGCTTAGTACCACTGCCATTTGGTAGTTTCCATGTTTCACCTGAGTATCAGACCTCAGGCTCAGACCTTTCTTTGGGGCAGAATTTAATAATAAGCACTCTCTCCCTTTTGTTAATCTTTATGGTTATTTCTGTTTAGGACAAATAGCAGATTTCCATTGTGGTACTGATGTGTAGTTTCCTTGTAAAACTCCATTTGTTTTTAGTAGTTTTTGGCAGTGAGGTAATTTAAAGAACATGCTAGGTATATATTATAGATGATAGTCGTAATGGCAAAAAGTGTGACTCCAATACATGAATGCCTTAAATTCAGAAAACAAATGCTGTAGTTGTGGTAAAGAGGAAATAAGTGTTCCTGTCCACATCAAATGCAAAAGAAGACTGTCTTTTTTAAAATGTTTGTATATTTTGAGAGAGTGTGTGAGCAGGAGGAGGGACAGAGAGAGAGGGAGAGAGAATCCCAGGCAGGCTCTGGGCTGATAGCAGGGCTCCATCTCACAAACTGTGAGATCATGACCTGAGCCAAAATCAAGAGTCAAACCAACTGAGCCACCAGGGCATTCCAAAAGGAAACCGTCTTTTGACTAAAGTAGCACAACGTTTACCCATTTGATGTTAGAAGTAAAAGGTAAATCATGAGACTCTGCAGGGTGCTGTTTGAATTCAGAATATCCAGTGATAACTCAGGAGTAATATGCAGGTCTGAAAAAGATTATTTGTGATTTTAGCATTTGTAGAAGGGAATAAAACTGGTACAGTAGAGTCTATGCATAAGATTAATTCAGAAAGCTGAGTTTTAAACCCAGTGGGGCTCCAACATAATCATTCATGGTGGAACATTCAGCTTGCACTGAGACCCAGGCAAGTTAAGTTACCAAGAGAATCCTGGAATCCTGTGATATGATGTGTTTACAGAGTACCCTGAATTTAATTATCTGAATTCCCAAGTAGGTAACATTTAGGACTGAGAATAAGATTTCACACTAAGGGATACTTTTTTTTTCCTACACTTATTTATTTTGAGAGAGCACACAAGCAGAGGAGGGGCAGAGAGAGAGAATCCCAAGCAGGCTGTGTGCTGTCAGCATGGAGCCCAACATGGGTCTTGATCTCATGAACCATGAGATCATGACCTGAGCTGAGGATGCTTAACCAACTGAGCCAACCAGGCACCCCTAAGGAATACTTTCAGACAGAAGGAAATAACGGCAGTAGCTCTGTAACTATTTACAGGACTATACAGCTCAGAGCCTGGAGCCTGTTTCAGATTCCATGTTTCCCTCTCTGTCTCTACCCCTCCCCCAGTTGTGCTCTGCCTCTCTCTATCTCAAAAATAAATAAATTATAAAAAAAAATTAAGGACTATAATACAGAAAAGGAATTTTTCATATGAATACAGAAAAATCAATGAGTAAAATATGAATGGGAGCAGACTTCTGTCCCATATAGATACTGCTTTTCCAGCAAATAGAGACGTTAAAAATTGAGTGAGCTCTTCTGAGGTAGTAAGCTCTCCATCCCTAAAGAGTTCCGGCCAAGAGATATGTCAGGGTTGTATGCAGGCATCTTGTACAGGCTTGGAGACAGGACTCGACAGTTTCAAAGCTCTTCCAAAGGTCGGAGATCATAGAATGCAGTACCTTAGGTTAAAGAGATGGGGGAGCAGGTGTTTTTCTAAACATTATTTACTTTAGGATTAGGATTACCACAGTGCCCCCCTTTGGTTAATTGCCTTCCTGATCTCTTTAGGCGGAGGTGGAGGAAACCCTAAAGAGGATCCAGAGCCATAAAGGGGTTATTGGAACTATGGTTGTGAATGCAGAAGGTAAATATGCCACAGGATGCCTTCTCGACCCACAAAACCAACCAAGGACTTGTTTGCTGTGCCTCGCCCAAGACAGACATCTTAGAATTTGAAATATAAAATATATTTTCTGTGTTTTAGGTATAACATGTACTTACCAAACATCTATTAAGTATCTCCTGTATACCACGCGCTCTGCTAAGAGTTAGAGATATAAATATGAATCAGACATGTCTACAAATATCTCTGTATTTCTCAGAAACACTATACATGTGTGATTTTTCAAGCTCTGGTAACTCTTCTAATATTTCAGGAATGCCATTGAAACTATCATATTGAAGATAGAGAGACTATCATTGTTGGCAGTTTGTTTTTATTTTAACATTATAAAGGGTACAGGGTTTCAGTCTTCATGTTAAGTGAAATTGTCCCTTTACCACACTTAACAAAATCTTTGAGAATCAATCTTAATACAACCTATGGTATAGCCTTTGTGGATGCAGTATAAGAAGGCCCAACGCGTTTCCACCTAGGAGATCCATAGACTTACCAGCAACTTGTGCTCATCCCATAATCCTCATTAAGGACCCACAAAGCCTTTTCTCTGGCACATTGCTACGTGCTCAGCTCTGGTGGCAATCTCTTAAAGGCTCCCGCTAGTTCACTGCTAATTCAGGCAGTTGCAAAGGCAAGAAATACCACAAATCCCAGCGCATTCGTTGAAATGAGAGTAGCTACTTCACAGAATTCACGGCACAACCACAGAATTGGTGCACTGCCAGGCACAGTGCTTTGCAACAGAATCTCACAGCTAATCATTATTTTGGCTCACATCCATCAGTAAATTTTTATTGAGCAACTACAAACTACCATCTGTTTACACTCAGACGTCAATCCCTTAGCAGTTAAAAATAGAATATAACCTACTTTACTGAGGGTTATGACAGTTAGATGAAATACTGATTGCTCGGTGCCTAGCACAGTAGCCAACACTTAACAGAATTATAATTAAATAGTTCTCACAACGTGGACATTTTTAACCGATTTGTACAGCTAAGACATTTGATGCTTAAATAAGACATTGGAGGTGTTTTTGCAAATAATAAAATGAAAACACCAAATGAATAAATTCACCCAGCTTGAGTGATCAGAAGGGAAAGAATTTAAGGCCCAGCCTTATAGGTAAGAAAGAGTTGTGCCCAGTATTTCCAGGAAGCGGTGCAACGCTAGCACATTGTTGCGTCTGCAATGATTTTCATCCCTGGCATGCTCCTCGAGTCCACACACCCCCTACGATGGGCTACGTGCGGGGCTTCAGAAAAGTAATGTATTCATTTCCTTCAGCTGTCACAACAAGGTACCACATGCGTGGTGGCTTGAAACATTAGAAAGGTATTCTCAGGTGTGCAGGCTGGGGGTTGAAATAAGGGTGTCAGCAAGGGCAGTCTGTTCTTTGAAGGCTCTACAGGACCCTGCCTGGCTGCTCTCTCAGCCTCTGGTGGCTTCTGGAAGTCCTTGTGTTCCTTGGCTTGTAAACGCATCCGTCCAGTCTCTGCTTCCATCGTCGCGTGGTGTTCTCCTCTCTGTGTCTATTTTCTCTGCTTGTAAGGACCCCAGTCATTGGATTCAGGCCCACCCTAATCCAGTGCGACCTAATCTTAACTAATTACATCTGCAGAGAAGCTATTTCACATGATAAGGTTTAAGACAGACTTGAATTTGGGGGAGAAAGATACTATTTAACCCAGGACAACTCATCTTACGAGTGACTTTACAAGATCGTAGTCAAAAGTACATAATCCTAGCCCTATGTATCACATGTCCATAGCCTGCGACCTGTGACGTCACTCCTTAGGATGAAGAAAAAGACTTAGCTGCAAAGGAAACTCACTGAGGCATCATGCACAACAGCAGTAAAGAAACAGACAAATAAGTAAATAAATCTATCCCAGCATTTTTAATTCATTATGTAATATTTACTTGAACCATTACTCTATTTAACATGTTGAAGAATATTTAGAGTCATGGGAAACAATATGAGATGAAAAGAAGCAGGGAACAAAGCAGTAGCCAACATTTTCTAATTGTAAACATAGCCAGCCACACATACATGCTTAAATATGGAAGAAAAGGCAGGGCTACGTTACGGTGATGATCCCTGAGTGCTGGAATTACAATTGATTTTGCTTTATTCACCTGAAATTTCTCAATATTTTTCTTATCCAACAGCAGCAAAGTATTATTTTTAAAACCCATTAACTTCTTCTAATTAACTCCTACCGGAATCAGATTATGTTAGGATTCAGGGCACCTTTCTGAAAGTCAAATTAACCATTTCCCCCTAAAATATAAACGAGGGTCTTATGTTTGTGGTCAGATTATTAATAACCCGTGTGTACGACAAGCATGTTTCTTAACAGCATATGGTATAAATTGCGTGAACAGAATTAATAAAATATTCCATTTCAGCAGCCTACTCAATTTTAGATGAAAGTCCCATTTATTACGGTGCAGCTTGGCAGCTTTCAGAAGACCCAGGGACCTTAGCACTGAAAAAAAAAATTAACTAAGACGGTGTTCACGTGTTCTTGTTCACCACTGGTGATTTTACTGTAATTCTCAGTAAATCATTTTCACATATTTCCAGGTTTTATTTGTGGCGAGGTGGGCCTTCTACCATGTTTATACATTTACATCTCCTCATATGGCATCTTAAATGGAGTCCTTCAGTTTCACTGTTAGTAAAACCTAGGCATCCTGTCCATGACAATAAAACAGATTTATCAATTTAGCCCACTGCAGAGCGGTATAGGTTTTTATTAGAGTAGATTCTTTGTTAACATCAGTTTCCCATTTATACAACCATTCATGGTTTACTGTATTGCGGTACTGATTGTTGAATCAGATACTGGTGAATACATCTATTTCTCAGACGGTCATAACTATCCCATATTCTTATGTATATAAGCCTGATTTCCGTAGGCTCTTAATTTTACATATTCTTGACATTTCTAACCATCAATCATTTGAATTTCATTAGACTTTATCAGCCAGCCAGTTCCTTACATTTTTGAAATACACTCAACCCAAGTACAAATACACAGTTGAAGAGAACCAGCTTACTGGGATCATAAAGAGTCATACTTTAAAGTAGTGCCATAAATTCGGCAATATCAAATTCATATTCTTTGTCCTAGAAGTTCCATCGTGGGGATTTACACCATACATACACACAAACGTGAAATGGCATGCGCACGGACATATTCTGTAGCCTTGCTTATTAAAGTCAAAGCCTGGGAACAGCCTAAATGCCCACCGGGAGGATATACTCGTTACGTGTATCACAAGGCATCCATTCAACAGTCATGTGATGAAGCCATTAACACGCCTAGCCGTAGCTCTATGTGTACTGAATAGAACAATTTTCCAAGAGTATTGCATGAAAAAATTTTTTTACAGACTAGAGAACAATAGAATTAAAGAACAAAGAACACAAACGAAAACATACTTGAACACACTTAGACTATCTCTGCAAGGTTCCCAGAGAAACGGGGCGCAGTGGTCACCTCTTAGAAGGGGCCGTGGGTGAATTTTATGCCATGTGCTAAAATTGCTCCTTAATAAATTATTTTTTAATTACCTTCCACGGTACCAAGCAAAAACTCAATAAATATTTGTTGATTGATTTTTCTTCCAAGTGGTCTACAGTGGATATGAAAACCTCCAAGAGCTTCCACGGCATGCACTTACTATTCAGAAAGGCTAGCTGTTTTATTTATTGACTTGGATCATGAATAGACTAACTAAATAGGCCTGAGCATTGGATTCATAATCTTGTCATCTACATTTTAAATAATTTATTCTGGCTGTATTTTGTGTTTTGACACTGAGTAGCGCACACTTTGGAGGTAGTCACTATTCAGGATGCAAAATAAAACCAGTCCTCAGAAAGGGCTCTTAAAAGGCTGAGTGCTTGCTACCTTTCAGCTCCCTGCCTATTAAAGACAGGTGCCTTGTGACGTCTCATCAGGTGTGAAAGGCATGACTGACTTCGGGAGAAAGTGGCCAAGAAATAATAATACAGAAATTAACAAACTTGATATAAAACTTTGTTTATTGAGCAGGTTTTCCTGTAAATCTTGTCCTTGTATTGTTTGGCAAGACCTATTCCAGACGGAACAGTTTTCTTAAAAGAGACTGTTTCACAGTCTGAAGGGAGGTTCTCGAAGAGTTTCATGAAAAGCTGGTAAAATCGTTACATTGTAATAGTGTTCCACTCTCCACGTCCCCTCTTGCTTAACAGTTTCTGGAATTGCATTCTCTGAGGGACAGCCCAGAGTTGTGTTAGCCTCTTTCATTGATTGGCCTTAATTCAGGTGCCTGTGGGGTTCGACAGCAACCCCAAGTTCACCTTCACACAGCCCCCTAAATTAAAGGCACGTGTGCAGATCGAATCCTTGGAATTCCCTGGCTGTTTGGTAGTTCTCACAATAATCTGAAAGCCCTCTCAGATGAGACACAATATGTGTAAAATACCCAACACAGCACCTGTTAAAAAGTAAGCACTGAGCACCGAGTGAGTGACCAGAATTGAACTGGATTGATTTGAACTGAATTGAATTATACTTGCATATTTGTCTGGCTGGATTTTCCCAGTTAAATTAATAGGTTCAGTTTTAAATTCGCATAATGGAACAATAGAGCACAGGAGCAGCTAAATTTAATAATGCTTAAGCCAGGAGTGAGCGCAAGCCAGGGAATGCCCAGCAACACCAGTGCCTTTGCGGCTGGATTCTTTAATATAAAATTTAAGGTTTGCAAAATGCTGTATGAGGAGTCACAATGAATTTTTTTTTTCTAGGAGAGAGAGAGAGAGACAGCGTGAGCGGGGGAGGGTCAGAGAGAGAGGGAGTCACAGACTGAAACAGGCTCCAGGCTCTGAGCTGGCAGTCAGCACAGAGCCCGACGCGGGGCCGGAACCCACAAACCGTGAGATCATGACCTAAGCGAAAGTCGGACGCTCAACCGACTAAGCCACCCAGGCGCCCCAAAATTTTTAAAATCCCTTTTGATATACTCCTCAATATGTGCTGTGATGTCCCTTTCTATTGCTGGTCTCGGGGGAGGAAATCAGCACCACGCCACAGACCAGGCATTTCAAAGCAAAATGGCTATGGACCGGCTGCTTGGAGGAGGGCGTCATGTAGAGTAACATGTGAACTCAGTTCTGAAATAACGAGTTCGCACCTTCCAAAAACAGTGTGCACGAAAACCAAAAAACAATACCTAACAATCTAACGATATGGGGATTGGTTAAATAAGGGTATGTTATAAAATAGTGCATAGCCATTAAAAATAATTTGATGACAGTATCACTGACAAGAACAGCTTGTCTATGCTGTCATTTAAATGAGGAAAAAAGCAGTAGTCAAATTTGTAATGATGGTTTGACGCAACTATATTTTAAGATCCACGTAAAGACAAAAAGACTGGAAGCAAAGAAACTAGAATTGTTACCGGTGAGTAATATCGGCCATAACTTTTTCTTCGTCTTTACAATCATCCGTATTTTCCAGTATTTCCACAGTGTGCGGATTCCTTTTATAAGCAAAAATGTTAACCCAAAAGCGACTCTCGTAACAGGGATTCCTATCCGAACAACCCTGGACAACTCGACGACGGTTCAGTAAGCGGGTCTTCTTCACCAGCTGACAATGAAAGCCAGGAGCACGGTCCGTGACATTGATCCTCAGAACGACCTCACCTTTCTTAGGATCCGATCAAAGAAACATGAAATCATGGTAGCCCCAGGTAATGTGGCATTTCACTTGGTATTTAAAGCATCTTCTCCTTTACTGGATAAAAGCTTTGTTTCAAAGAACTGGACATACAGATTTTAACATGCAACGTGGCACGTGATATTCTCCAATTACAAAATGAAGATGGTGGAATCCGAAAAACCCAACCTAGAAATTTTGTGAAATTAGCGGCAGACTTAACCTTTGATGAATTTGAGTTTTGTCCATTTGCATTTATTACCAGTAATCAAAATAGGGATAATGTAGGGAGTGGATCAAAGTCCCGTAGGGTCTTAAACCTTCCCTGGGAGAGAACACATCCACCGGGCCTGCCTAAAGACTTCTCTCCTTGAAGGAGTTACATTCACAGGGTTCGCCAATGTCTGTGTAACACAGGACTCACGCTCCCGAGTCTAGTCTAGAACCAACTTATCTAGAGAAGATCTCTAAGATCATAATTACCCATACACTGTGAGCTGTGCTCTCACCCTGCTGCACATTAAAAGCACTTGGAGAGCTTTACAAAAACAGCTGTTGATACCAGAGGCCTTCCCCCAGGCCGGTGAAATCAGAACGTCTGGAACCGGGGTCCCAGTCATGGTAGTTTTTGAGAGCTTAGCAGGCGATTCTGACGTGCAGCCGGGGTGGGAAGCCATTGGTCTACAGAGAGTCCAAGCGATGTTTTGAAGAGAAAAGCAGATGAGCTGAAGTATTCACTCAGTAAGTTGAATTCTTCCAGTGGATTAACTCTGTCCTTTGTCCGTCTCTCTCCACAGATAAGGAATATCTCCTGATTGTCATTCAGAATCCATGTGAATAGGCCTGCTACAGCGCAGCCAGTCCTGCGATGCCTGGTTGAAAATGCTTTACTCTTTAATTATTACTAAGATTATATCCCCATCTAACCGACCTTTCGGACACTATTTTCTATTTTTACATTTAAACTATTCCGCACGTCTCTTTTAGTCCCTTTCGAGTGTATTGTAACGCTGTGATTTAGTTATGTAATAAATGAATTCTGATATGGAGGTCTCTTTTTTTTCTTTTCTCTTTCTTTCTTTCTTTCTTTCTTTCTTTCTTTCTCTCTCTCTCTCTCTCTCTCTCTCTTTCTTTCTTTCTTTCTTTCTTTTTGTAGTACACCAAACTGAAGGATTCTAGTGAGAATCCTAGCAAGCCTGCCTTGCAACAGTCCTCATAATCTAGAGGTACGCCAAGAATCGGTGTGTGGCTGAATCCTTTTGCCCATTCCATTAGCCCAGGAGGGCCCATGGATCCCCGCAGGAGGTACAGGCACACTAGATGCTGTTCCAGGTTAAACCCAGGACATAAAAAGTCCGAGGAGTGGCCCTCGGCAGGGTCAGCCCCACAGCTGAGCACCTCCTCCCATAACTCCAGAGGGTGTGTGTTTTACTAGATATTTCAAACATTCAGAAAATAATGAAACTAATAGTAGAACAAATAGAACAGATTTCCGAGACCCATTAGAACAGATGTTAATATTTTGCTATATTTGCCTCATATCCTCTCCTTTCTTAATTAAGCCTTTTATTTTGATATAACTGAGGAGTCACATGAACTCGTAAGAAATAACATGGGGATTCTGTGTGCCTTTTACCCAGTTCCCTTAACTATAGCGCATATTTGACTTTTGAGTAATTTTCCCACAGCTTTTCATTTTCAATAACTTCAAGCCTACAGAAGAGTAAAAAGAACAGCAGTCAGCACTCACATAAGCTTCATTCACATTCACCAACTTTTAATATTTTATATTTGTTTCATCTCTCTCTTGATATAAGTAAATTTCTCTCTCTAGATATACATGATACACACACGCGCACACACATACACACACATAACCATAACCCCAATTTCATATTTAAGGCATTTAACATTGATACAATACCATCTAATACACAGTCATATTCAAATTTCCGCAATCGTCCCAGTAATGTCCTTTGCAGCCTTTTTTATTTTAATCCAGGATTCTATCAAGGGTCGTGTGTTGCACTTGGTTACTGTGTCTCTAATTTTTAAGCTGTTTTTACAACACCTTGTTCTCTATTTTCCACCTCTAGGTGGTATCGAATTTGTGTTCCTGTCCCTAGAATCCCCAGTGCCACCTGCTCGCCACACCCAAGCCCCTCCAGACAGGACCCAGATGCAGCCTGTAAATAGAGAAGATTTAGCTGAAGAGCAGATCTTAGTCACGGACCTTCCCTTCCTTCCACATCCTGACCTGGACCAGACACACCATCCTGGACCCAACCTCATCCTTCAGACCAAAGAGGTGTTGGTACCATAACTCACTCACCCAGATGCTTCAGCATCTGCTGACAGTTCCAAACATAAACGAGGTCTTGTTAGAATTCAAATGGCAATAAAATGCACTTTTGAGGCACAGGACCACAGAGATGACCTATCCAACCCCTTGATTTTACAGGTGAGGATTTCACCTGATCATGGGTCAGGTGACTTTCAGGAATTGGGCATGTGGGTTCGTATTGGACTGGTCATGCCTATGGAATTGGTGCTTATGCTCTTGGGAGACTGGCTCTACCCCTTCCCAAAAACGTGTTTTTAGGAAGTAAAAATTAGTTCATTGTTATAAAATGTACCAGAGGTAACATTTGATTCCAATTCCTAAATCTGTCATCTCGCCATAGTTTTCCCGGCCCGCCCAGAGCTCACCAGCAGATGCACGGCTGAGTGGCAAAGCCACTTCCTTCCTCCCGACCCAGCCAGAGATTTCAAGCCCCATTTGAGATGTAGCAGTGGGAAGTCTCCGGCAGTGGCAGATGACGCCACTGCTAGTGCCCAGGCTCCGTGTGGGCTCTTCCTGGGAAGAAGCCCCTTCCGTCCTCCTGAGCAGGGAACTCTGCTCTCATCCTGCCCTCACTTCTGCAGCCAGGGGACACTGTAACCCTTGTTGGAGACAGAGACTGTGGCAACAAAAGGTAGAACTTGCCAACACCAATTCCAATGGAGGCGGATATGATCTCGGGGGATTTGTCCCACCCCTCTCTCTGCCTTCCAGCACACAGACATCCACATCCCCCCCTGGATTCATAACAGCATCGTTAATTAACTCTATTTAAAAGGTGCCTGAATGCATAGACTAAAGAGATCCACATCCATGTAAAACCATTGCCAAAGCTTTTGTTTCCTATGAGAAGTACAGGCCTGGGCTCACTGGTACCTCCCCATATTGCTATAAACTTTACCTGAACAATGGGAGAGCTATTTGCAGACTCTCTGGGGGAACATATCCCAACTATAAATATTAATGATAATGAACCTGTAAATGCCAGCTTAATAAAATAGCTGAAAATGCCTTTATACATCATTAGCATTACAAGCTCCCAAATCTTCATCACTGAATAGCAGGGCCATCCTGGTAGAGAATGGGCAAGAGCTTGCCCAAAGCTCCTGTAAGTACAGCCTCTCACAGTCCCTTTTACTGGGTACATTTTGGTTTTTTAGTTAGATTACCTATCCTCTTCAAAAATAAAAATCACCATAGACTAAGACTTGGATTTCCCCCCTTTCTTAGTCTTTGACAATTACAATGATCTCTAGTATGTCTTTGACCTGGGGCAAAATATCCTTACTTTTCTGACATTAGAAAAGAATCTACTGCCCTTGAATAGAAAACTAGAGTACGTTTAGGTGAAATGGCCACAGATATTCATTCAGTCAACCACTATTTGGTCTTTTATTCTATTTCTTTTTTTTTTTAATGTTTTTTATTTATTTTTGAGAGAGAGAGAGAGACAGCATGAGCAGGGAGGGTCAGAGAGAGAGGGACACACAGAATCCGAAGCAGGCTCCAGGCTCTGAGCTAGCTGTCAGCACAGAGTCCAACGTGGGGCTCGAACCCATGAACCATGAGATCATGACCTAAGCCGAAGTCAGACACTTAACCGATTGAGCCACCCAGGCGCCCCTCTTACATTCTATTTCTTTAAAAAAAAAAAAAATCATATTTGGAGCTATAACGTATAACAGAGCTTTCAGAGTGGTAACATCTCCAATTACGAGCCTGAAAGTGATAAATCAGAATCTGAAATCCTGGAGCTAAGAGTGCTCCCATAATAGGAAATCACCTCTAGTAATGGAAACTCAGCCATCCATGTGGTGGCTTGGAATATTCTTAGTATCTTAAATATTGCAGGTTAGTAACACTTTTCTGTATATTTCTTATGAAAATGTGATCAGAGGGTTGAGTTAGCCATGTACTCAGCCATTCCTTGAGCACAGAGAAAAGAAGACCGAACTTCTCCCTCCGGGGTTCCTTCTCTAGGAAACTTCCACGCCTTTGTTTCCCTTCACCATACATGACCTCAGGATTCACTCTCTAGATATCGCCACCATTAAACAACCCTACTGCACACAGAAATGATTTTAAAAAATTCTCATTCTTTGGTCAACTTTACAAGATGAGGTGCAACATGGTGCAATTGGAACAGCCTGAGACCCAGAGTCTGACTCTACTATTTACTGATTAGCTGGGTTCAAACTTCTCTAGCCCTCAGTTTACTTGCCCACAAATGTATCCACCTGCAGTGGCCTAACATTCCAAACTATATAGCATAGATGCCAATTGTTGTCGTTGTTATTAGCAATATTGGCAACATAAAACAAGTTTATCAGAACACGAGCCATTTAAGATACCTCACTGTGGCCTCTTCTAATCTTTAACCACATGCATAAATAGATTTAAAGAGTTATAATCCTGTGCAACACACAATTTTCTCTAATTTCCTTATTTATCATTTAGTAGGGAGTTCCAGATTCCTATCTGGGGTTTTCCTTAATATCTATATGCAATTCTAGCAAGGTTCTCAGTGTCCCAGGGGAGGCCAATGAGAGATGCTTTCTTGGTATCTAGATTTGGAAGACCGTCAGAAAGAAAGTCCCCACGTGGCTAGAATGATGCAAGGGTGCTGGGGTGCCCCAATTTTCACAGGAGAGTAGCAGAAAGAGCCCATTCTCAGGAGGAAGGAATGCAGCTGCCATGCTTTGTCACACAGAGCAAGGACAGGGTATTCATTCCGCGGGTTCTCTGCCATGTTCCACGTCCTCAGCTACATTTTTACCCTTCGGTTTATGAAGCGCCTCCAAAGCCCACTCGTAATTTCCTCCCTTGTGTAGATTACCGGGGTGGGTTTCATCTGTTGCCCGTCTGAGGCCTGTAACCAAAAAGTCCTTACCTAGCCATTGCACTATATTTGGGTCACCCCTGGCTGCTTTCATCAGAGCTGGTCCAGGAGCCCAGTGGCTCCCTAGGAAGTGTGTATTAATCAGAGGCCCTGAACAGATGGATGTGACCACCCGCTCCCTTGCTTCCAAATACACCCCATGGCTTTGGCTGGACAGAAGGAGAAGCCATTGCTGGGCTCTTTTGGAGCAGAGCCATGGGTGGGAAAGAGATACTGAGACTTCCCTCTTACTGAGGTATAGGGTCTCTACTTCAATTCCACCTGCCTCGGGGCCTCTGCCTCGGACATTGGCTGGAAGGAGAACTGGCCACCTGGATTCTGGGCAGATGAATTCTCAAAGCACCACTCCAGGTGGCCCTGGGTGTCCAGAGTGGCAGGAGAGCCATCGGAGAGACAAAAGGGATGAAGAAGTACAGCACAGACTCACTCGGCAGCCAACTCTCCCCTTGTGCCCAGAAGGCAGTGCAGCGTCGAGGGAGGATACTGCTTTGTAGCCAGACAGGTCTTCTGTGACTCCCAGCTTTGCCGTCAATAACAATAATATTGGTGATAATAATCTATTATGTTATTATTTTTGGAAGAAGAAGAGGAAGGAAAAGAGGGGAAGGAAGAGGAGGGGGGAGGGGAAGAAAAGAGAGAACGAGCAGCAGCAGCTAACATTTGTTGATCACTTCCTATGTGACAGGCGCTTTAGGGTTTCACAACAGACTCATTTTGTGAACAAGAACACCAAGGCTAAAAGAAGTCTCACAGCTTGCCCAAGGTCAATCAACCTTTTAAGTGTCAGAGGAAGCACCGGCAACCTCAACACTTGACTCAGGCACACACTCTGAACCACTCCCTTCCATCGTTGACTCACCAGACCTGTGACAAGGAACTTAAAATCGCTGAGCCTTAGAACCCTTGCGTGAAGAGGACAGACCATAGCTCCTACATTGCAAGCTGTTGGGAGACATGAAAAAAACGACATAAAGCACCTGACACTTAGCAGATGTTCAACAAAGAGTCGTCACAATTAGCATCCTCACCCTCATCAATACTACGTGGAGAACCAGAAAGTACTGGGAGATGGCCATCAGGGTGTTAGGTTATCATTTTAAATGTGATCCATGTCACAATGTGGACAGTTGACAATTGCCATAGAGTTCATCAGATAGAGTAGTTGCCCCTAATCCTTCAAATCCCCAGAAGTCAACGGTCCGTCTGGGTCTACAGGATGTCAGACCACTATCCCCTTTGTGCGATCCCATCATATCGGAAAGGGCTCAGAGGACTAACCTCCCCATCGATAGCACACCTACTGTTTTGTGTGTTCACCAAGCCTATGTTTTAACCGCCCACCCCCCACTCTGTCCACACTTGTAATCAGTTTGAACCATTCCTTCTTTCCCCCTCCCCACTCTGCCTACACATTTAACCAGCTTTTCTATTTAGTCTGGATTGATAAGTCGATTAGTCAATCCAATCCATAAGACTGAATTTCTAGACCGTATTAACTGGCTGCATTTACCCAACAATCCACTCAAGAGAAGCTGTGCATTTGACAATCTGTATGGCTTAAGAATACAAACTCTGGCTTATTCTTAAACACACACTCCCACCTCAGTGCCTGGCCGAAAATCTGACACGGGGTTTGTGGGGCAAAGAGTCCATATCTCTATCCCTTCCCAGCCCTATCTTAGAAACACAGTTCCCTGGATCACGGGTAGGGTTGCAAAGGGGTTCACCACGTTAACGAGCACCTTTGAAGGAGACATAATTACCTACATCCCCCAAGAATACTCAAGATGGGATTCTGACCAATTAGAAGCTTTAGAACTTCTCAATTCAGATCGCAAAATGGGGTTCTCAATTCAGACTGCGAAATGAATGAAGGCAGGTCACTGATGCTCACAGGCCTCCTTCGTCCTGTGCTCCTACACACCTCCTGCTTCCTGAGCAGCTCCGGGGAGCTACCTGGGGCCTCCCCATCGATGCCAGGTGGGCAGAAGGTCTGGCTCCTCAGAATAGGATCCAGGACTCACAGCTGCACCCTCTGCCGAGCAGGGCTGGGAGGCCTGTATGGGCAAATCCCACACCTCCGGGGAACGGGCTGGCACCAGCATCATCCAATTACAACGGCCCAAATGCTGCTGTCAGCCAGATCCTTTATCCAACACAAACTTTAAGTCGTTCACAAACTCCAGGCCTTTCGGTGGGTATTTGATCATGTCTCAGGGAAGTGGGGGGAAAGTGAATGTCTAATGTCTCCAAGAGGGAAAAAAAAAAAAAGCACAATACCGTCAGTGAAGTCAGGGGGACGGGAAGGAGGATATTATCTGAATATGTTTACCTGCTCTTGCCAAGCCCAGCAATTTCCGAGAGATGCAAGCTAAGATTAATGACCATTTATGAAATCTCAGATTAATAAAACTACAGGCTCCGTTTGAGAATTTAAAGGAAAGGTGCGCTTCCTTATCAGGGAAGCATTAACCAGGCAGTGACCATTCTGCAAGCATTTAACCCGGAATTACTTTACGCTGGGCACACTCTGTGCCCAGGAGTAGGCATGGGTGACGTCATCCCTGCCCCTGAAAGCTCCTGGTGTATAATAGAGATAGGTGTGCAAAGAATGCATTTTCAATACAGTGAGATAATAGCAACCAAGGCAGCATGTGTGAGGCCCAGGCAGTACAGATAAGGAAGTGATAAAGGCTTGGTGTTTAAGGAACGCTACATTCAAGCAGACATGGCGGAGCTGGATGTCAAAGGCAGAATAGGAGTTAACCATGTGGAGGACGGGGCGAGAGCGATCTGGCCGGAAGGAACCGCCGAGCCAGGCTTATTCTAGGTCAGTGGTTTTCAAACCTTGCTTTAGGAATAGCAACCTTCATTCACCACACAACCTTAATTTAGAGGCGAGCAAAGCAGGCCAGCCTCCTCTTCCATTCTTTCCTCTTCTGTCCTTCGCCACCCCACACATACACACAAGAGTCCTTAGGGGGCCCAGCCCAGACCTGCCGAATAGAGATCTGCATTTAGGAAGATTTCCAGCAGATTCTTGTTCCCTTGTTAAAGTTTGAGAAGTGCTACCCCAGACGCAGAAATCTATTTCCCCCAGCAAGTGCCCTGGGGGACTGGATTGGTTTAGGAACACTCCCACTGTACTATTTTTTCTCTTCTCGAAATCTTCCTCTATTACCAACCCAAGCCACTCAAAGCCACCGCCAAGAAAAACTAGGGAAATAAGTAAAAGGGTGTCAACTCCAATCCCAACTAAAAGACAGAGAAAAGAGACTCTGTAAAATCAAACCAGAGCTGATTCCCCAGCCAGGTTTCCCACTCCAAGCATCTGGGGGTCCCCAGGGTACCTCGGGCTGCCAACAAGCCAGTCCAGCTGGTGTCCACATAGCATCCCCATGACCTTCACCTTCACCTGCTCCGTCCCTTGCTGACATGTCCCCAGGACGATGGCACTCCTACCAGAACTACTGTGTTCTGAACATCACAGATACCCCTGGGAGCTACCATACTGATGGGCACCACCCCTCACCATCTCCTCCCATGCCAGCCACAAATGCACCATCCGTGAGGTCTGCTCAGAAGTAGTGGAAGGAGGGGGCGCCAGGGTGGCTCAGTTGGTTAAGCATCCGACTTCGGCTCAGGTCATGATCTCGCAGTACGTGGGTTCGAGCCCCATGTTGGGCTCTGTGCTGACAGCTCAGAGCCTGGAGCCTGTTTCAGATTCTGTATCTCCCTCTCTCTCTGGCCCTCCTCTGCTCATGTTCTCTCTCTCTCTCAGAAATAAATTAAACATTTTAAAAAATTTTAAAAAAAAAAGTAGTAGAAAGAAACGTCTCACTCCCCTTTCTGGAGTCCTTCTATTCAAGGACCATGTGAAGCCGACCCTCTCAGTTTTTACAGACGAGGATCTTACCCAGGTACAAACTGCAGTCAGCAATCAGATGGCTCTTCCACACAGAGGACTCTCCCCTGGTAGGTTTTATTATTCCCATTTTCTTGATAAAGGCTGTATCTTGCCCAGAGTCACAGTACTCAGCTCATAGCCCCTTGAAGTCAGAACCATAGGGTTATTGATCATTACAAGCCCCGTGCAAGATTCAGAGCCAGCATTTAGTCGATACATGGCATAGAAAGCTTGGATGAAGAATACTGTGTAGGATATAATCCACACTTCTCATCTGGGGGACAAATAAGGCACAGACTTTAAATAAATAAGGGCAGATTTATCACTGAGCCTCCACTTCCCAGATGTATGGAAGGGCTCTCTCAGACCTCTTTCTTCCCAGCGCTTGCCAAAATATTGACTCCCAAATTGGGGTTGCCATGATTATTTCTGTTGCTGTCAGTACCGAAAACAGCCCATCATACTCTCAAGATGAAGATATTTGGCTCCAACACAGCCAGGAGTTCTGTCGCACATGTTATGTGGAAAGATCTTTAGAAATACACACCAGACATTAACAAGGGTGATTTCTGGGTGGGCGGGATTATGCTTCAGTTTATTTTCTCCCTTTTCCCCTTCTTCATCTTCTACTTCCTTCACTTTTTCCTGCAACTTCAATATTACTGCAGTATGATATGCATGTAAACACCATGCACAAAGTACCTAACTCGCTGAATTTTCACAAACTGAACACAGCCATGTAACCAGCACCCAAATCAAAAACAACGGAATGAAGTGCTCTTTGGGCTTCCTGGAGGTCTCTCACCCACCCCAAGGAGCACTCAGAGCCTAGCTTCTGGCACCAGAGGTTAGTTTTTTCTCTTTGTGTACTTTGAATAAGTTGAATCTGACTTCTGTGTCCAGCTTCTCCCAACTCGTCTGTGCTGTGTGTGTGCAGTAAATCTCTCATCCTTATCATTGCTTATTGCTTTTTCACACATAGAAAATGCTACTCAATTTTTTTTTTCCTTTGGTGGCAAAGGGAGTCTCTCTTCCTTGCAGGAAGCTCTGTGAAGCCAGGGCTGTTGTATTCCAGGGAGATGATAAAAACAAACAAGAAAGGTCGATGCTTTCAGCCATTGGTTCCCAGCAGCCAACAGGTCCACCATCGCCATGCAGAGGAAAAGACCTCCACTTTGAAAGGCTAGTTTCAAATCCTGACTCAGCCACTAACCTCTCCAGGGAGTGCTGGTTCTGGTTCACTCTTTGAGCCTCAGTCTTATCATCTGTAAAATGGGAGGTCTTAATTGTTCCCTGTAGCAGACACTGCTGGCTTCCACCCAGAGGCCCTTGGATACTTTTCTTTTTTTAATCACTTCCGTGTATTCTTCTGCGAGCCGAGCCTGCGAGCCTGCGAGGCCAGTTTGCTTTGCCCTGGGGTTACTGGAGCCACTCTGTAAGCACACAGAGAGAACCTTTAATGCCTGGGCGTTTCCTCACGCTGACCCTCAAGGCTGTCGGCCAGGGAGGGCCGGGTGCAGGAGTGTGGAAGTCCAGCCCCCGCGTACCCAGGAGAGCTGCAGGTCACCCTCCAGAGGCCGACTGCTGCCCCCAAAATGGTCTTGGCCTGAAATCGCACCTTTGCTGGGCTACTACCCCTTCCCACACAGCTCCCCCTCCCCATTGGTTTCCCTGAAGCTCCTCCTGAATCAACTACAAGTGCAGGAATCCTTGAGGAGGGCCCCCTTCTAGGGAACCTGTCCTCAGGCACCCTAAGGTTTGTTGCGGAGTATACATGGCTAATTGTGTATACACCACCCGACACCCAGGAGGTACTGGCCTCTGTTTAATCTCTTCCTCGTCTCAGCCGCCGGCCAGCTTCGCTGTGTGGCACACACCTCGAATCCTAAAATCCCTGGGGAGAGAGGGAACGGTAAACACCCAGGACTCCTGGAGTCCTGAATTACCTTGAATCACTGCCGTCTCTCCCTGAAGAGTATGACGGTAGCCTCTAAATGCAATTACCGGGGACCACAGAACGGCCCCCGTGCAGAACTCCAGCTTTCTTGGGCTACAATCAGCACGGCCATCTTGAGTGGAGATAAAGCTGTGGAGAGCGGATATTAAAGCCCCCGGCAGCACTGAGCCTCCCCAGATCGGAGGCCAGATTCCTCACCAGCTACTCCCCAGGATCTGTACCCCCCTTGACCCCATCCCCCTGCTGCCAGGGAAGGCGGCTCTGTCCTTGGGCAGCGGTGGGCAGCCCTGTGTGCTAGCCTCAATCCTCCTGAGAAGGGGGTCTTCCTGCCTCATAAGCTAAGAAGTGCAAAAGGATATTAAAGAGACAGCGAGAGAAAGAAAACATGGCACGCATGGAATTATCTTTTCTTTTGAAAAGAAAATTTGTTGTTTTTTAATAAAGCCATGGCGTCGATCTGTGTTCAGAAAACACTTTAGACTCATGGCCCCGCCATGGAGGGAGCCAGACACTGACAAGGGCTGGTTGTTTAATGTGAACAGTGCCCAGTTGTGTGCAAGGCTCTGCTTCAAACGTTTAACAGTCTTTGAAGGAGGTGTGTTCGCCTTTGATTTACAGACGAGGAAAGGAGGCTCTAAGGACGTAAATGGCCTCTTCCAGACCACCTAGCCTCCAAGGCCATTGCCTTGAACAAAGCCATTGCCATGGTCGTAGGTACAAAGGGGGTTTTACTTTCCTATTTACGGCCCATTGTAACAAAGCATCGCAAATCGGAAGGCTTAAGACAAGAGAAATTATTCTCTGGCAGCGATGGAGGCTAAAGTCCTTCCTTGCCTTCCCCCAGCTTCCGGTGGCTGCGAGTCTTTGGGGATCTTCGGTTTGCAGCAAGGCCTCCGTCATAAAGTGGCCTTTCTCCTTGGGTTCTGTGCCATCTTCCTGTTTTAAAAGGACATCCAGGCACACGAGGTGAAGGGCGTACCCTGCCCGGTCTGCCCTCCTCCTAACTAATTACATCTGCAATAACCGTTCGCCCACAGGTCACATTCTCAGGTAGTAGGGCTGTGGTCCTTCAGCGTATTTGGGGGACACAACTCAACTCACAGCAGAGGACAAACAGGTGGAAACACAGCTTCTAATGTGTTTTTTTTTTAATGTTTTATTTATTTCTAGAGAGAGAGAGATAGCGTGAGCAGGGGAGGGTCAGAGAGAGAGGGAGTCACAGACTGAAACAGGCTCCAGGCTCTGAGCCGGCAGTCAGCACAGAGCCCGACGCGGGGCTCGAACCCACGAACCGCGAGATCATGACCTGAGCGAAAGTCGGTCTCTCAACCGACTAAGCCACCCAGGCGCCCCTGGAAACACAGCTTCTAAAGAAAGAGACGCCGACAGAGTGAGGAGAGGCTTGTCTCCTGTACTCAGGGGCCCCACGACGGACACCGGGTGCCTTCGATCTCGAGTCAACACCTCCGTTTGGTCCCCCTGCTACTAAGGAGGCGGCCCCGGAGGAAAAGGCTGGCTCGCCGCTGGACTGCGTCAGGAATGAGTAAGAACAAGAAGGAGGGACAGTGGATTTCTAAAACGTGACGCCTTCTCTCGGGCAAAACCTCCGTGAACCTGCTCGGAGCATGGTTCCTATGAAACACTTTGCATCCAGCCGAGACCGGCTTCTCAACTGCAGGCAAGTAGAAACAAACTCTGATGTGAGCTAACAGGGGGTCTATTTTAATGATAGGGTCTAACACACCCGACAGCTGGGAAAGGCTGGAGAGCCTGGTGGGAAGAGCAGGCAGGGGTGAGGGAAGCCAAGAGGTGACCAGAACTGCATTCAGAATCAAAGCCAGCCCAGTGAGGACACTGGTGCCACGGAGCAAGGCTCGACTGCCACGGACCCGTTGCCGTGGCTGCCGAGAGCTGAGGCCACCACGGTCACCAGGAAAGACTCTCTACTGTCCGTGCTTTCTGGGGCCACGGGCTCCAGATGTAAAGCCATTGGCTGAGCTCACTCACACATCTGAGGTCTAGCTGCAAGGGACTCTGGGAAAGCACGTTGCTAGCCTGGGGTTTTTTTCACTTTAATAGAGAGAGGCGGCCGCTGCCTCCTACAGCAAGCCATTCACCAAGGAATTGCACAAATCTGGGGAGGACATTCAGATGGTGGGCAAACAATGCAAGTGGCTCTTAGGTGAGAATAAAACTGCTTCTTGAGGAGCACAGGTGAGATGGGGAGTGAGGGCCAAAGCTGAGACACTGGTGCCAGAAGTTTCCTAGACGCCGAGAGAAGATAGCACAGAGGCTGCAGAGGGTGGATGGGGACTGGCTGCTCGTGGGAACAGCGTTTCTTTTGAAGGTGAGAGAAATGTTCTGGAATCAGTGGTGATCATAGCACAACCAAGTATATACTTGAATAGGGTGTATTCTATGTTATGCGACTTACATCTCAATGGGAAAAAAAAAAAAAAAAAAGAAGTCTCAGAGAGGAATCCAGGCTCTTCAAATCTGCAAAAGGAAGATGTCTGCTGGTTACAGAAAAGAAATGGGGGGCACCAGGGTGGCTCAGTCGGTTAAGCGCCTGACTTTTGATTTTGGCTCAGGTCACGATCTCATGGTTCATGGGTTTGGGCCCTGCATGGGGCTCTGTGCTGTCACTGCTTGGGATTCTCTCTCTGCCTCTCTCTCTCTCTCTCTCTCTCTCTCCCTCTAAATAACTAAATAAGCAAACAAACAAACATTTAAAGAGTAAAAGAAATGAGGGATGCCTAGGTGGCTCAGTCAGTTAAGCATCTGACTGCAGCTCAAGTCATGACCTCGCAGTTCATGGGTTCAAACCCTGCATCAGGATCTGTGCTGACAGCTCAGAGCCTGGAGCCTGCTTTGGATTCTGTGTCTCCCTCTCTCTCTCTGCCCTTCCCTTACTCATTCTTTCTCTCTCTCTCTCCCTCTCTCTCTCAAAAGGAAAGTAAGCATTAAAAAAATAATAATAAAATAAAAAAGGAAAGAAATGGGATGGGCATTGAGATGCATGCATATGGGGAGAAGAGCATTCCCTCAAATCTTCCCATGATGGTAACAGAATTTGAGGGACAGGTGTTGGTCTAGGGAATGGAGCGCAGTGGGCCAAATATGGCGGTGGCCCCAAACACCCCATCTTCTTCTGGGGAAATACTCTACCTCTCTGCTCACTGGATCACAGTGAAGACACATATTCTGCTCTTTCTGCTCAGGATTACACAAATATAAAGCCTAGTGGTGACGGTTTTCTATTTGAGATGGAAACTTTTTTTCTAAATGACTTATGTGGGGGTCCCAGCAGGGTAAGTCATGTAGAACTAGAGTACGGGGGGCGCCTGGGTGGCTCGGTCGGCTAAGCATCCGACTCTTGATCTCAGCTCAGGTCATGATCTCACGGTTGGTGGGATGGAGCCCCACGCTGGGCTCTGCGTTGACAGCGTGGTGCCTGTTTGGGATTCTCTCTCCCTCTCTCTCCATCCCTCCCCAACTCTCTCTCTCTCGAGATAAGTAAAAAACATTTTAAAAAATCTTTAGGAAAAAAAACAAGAACTAGAATATGGATTATACCCCAAATGCCCTAGCCCCTGTGCTAAATGCCACCTCACTGACTCCTCTCCCCCAATTCTGCAGGGAGGGGTGGGTACGACCTCCCTTCTGCAGATGCAAAAAGTGAGCCACAGACAAACTAGATGAGTGGTATCTAGGTCGGCTGACTTCAAAGCCCCGCCACCCCCACCAGCACAGCTTCCTTGAGTATATTTAGGCAAGGATGTAACCTTCCATCAGGGGAACTGAGGCTGGGGGCGGGCAAGGCAGGAAGAAAGGGGGCAGAGGGGGAGCTACTAGAGACACAGATGATTTAAGAAGAGTGTTTAATTTTCATTTTTTAACTCTGTGGGCTGTGCCTCCCCAAACCTTTAGTCGAGTCTGCTATACAAACAAAGGTTCCAGGTGAGCACGAACTGGTTTGTGGTTTTTTTGGGTTTTTTTGGCACAGACAGGTTGATTGGTGGATAAAAGATGTTTCCCATTTGGATCCACGCTGGCAGAAATAAAGCAACAGAGATAAGATTTAGAGATGGGGGCTTCCTAACAGAAGCCAGAAATCCGATCTTATTTGAACTTGAGGTTGTAAATCTACCCTGGAATTAACAGGCATTGCAGCTGATTGTAACTAGATCTTGGGGGGCAGAAAGCCCCCCTCAGCTATGACGATTCCACATGTCTTACCCCTCACATGAGACTTTGAGCCCTTTCAAGTTGGTATCAAAATCTGAATTGACCTTTGTGGTGCCGCTATCTGGCACATGGAAGGGACTCAATAAATGTCGAATGAATAAATTCAGGGATAAGGCTCCCACGTGAATGAAACACTATATAAGTCCAAAACTGTATTTGTCATAAGCAATAGAAGTTGATTTCAGTATTTAAATGGGTAAGAAGTCTGAAGGTGAGCAGATGAAGTCTATGTCACAATGCCACAAATGTGCTTCTAACATTCTGTTCTTATATCTTTCTCACACACCCTCGTGGTCTCAAGATGGCTGCTGTGCCTCCAGACATCATACCCTCATCTAGAGAAAGAAGAGGGGAGTGACCAGTGGTTTTCTCTGAGCCAGGCTTTAGATGAGAAGGGAAGCCTTTTCCAGAAACTTCTGTCTGAAATTCACTGCCTACAAGAGGTGCCGAACATTTAAATAGACGAGAAGAGAGTCAAATAAATAGATGATTAGAGCCAGATACAGTTTCGGCAGGGGGTGGGGAGGTGTCTCCTCTCTCATTCTTTTCAACCGAACTGAGACTGTATTTGGAATCCGAGCATTGTTCATATCATTCTCAGAGTGATAATTGCTACGATAGTGAATAGCAGAGGCCTGCACACAAGGAAACCACGGCCGGGGCAGATTAAGTGGCCTGAAGGTACACAGCCGGGGCTCACAACCAACTCCAGGGGACTTAGAAGCTCAGTGTCTTTCTGTCCCCTCCCCAGGCCAGGCTCAGGGAGAGGGTGGCCGGGGAGGGAGACAGAAGCAGGCCCTCATTCCCTCGTTGGCTCTGTCCTGTGAGACCCGTGCGGGTGCTTTCTCAGGGGCCGGGCCAAGCCCGGCCTCGCTGGCATCGCACGTCGTCTGGCAGAGAAGTCTTACATCAAACAAATTAAAGGCCTCTCAGCTCTGCTCTCGCTCCTGCCTCATAGCCGGAGATGGAGGGATGTTGCTGGGGCCATCGGGACTCTGAGTCATCGCCAGGGGCTGGAAGTGCTGAATCCTGCAGCAGACTGGGGGGGGGGGGGGGGGGGGGGGGCGCTCCCAGGAAGCAGGGTCCAGCCGGCCAGAGCCTGAGTTACAGAGGAGGACACTGGTGGCCTTCCCCTCACCCCAGGTGCCCCTGACGGGGCGGCGGGGTGGGGGGGGGGGGGGGGGGGGGGGGGGGGGGGGGGNGGGGGGGGGGGGGGGGGGGGGGGGGGGGGGGGGGGGGGGGGGCTGCGCTCCCAGGAAGCAGGGTCCAGCCGGCCAGAGCCTGAGTTACAGAGGAGGACACTGGTGGCCTTCCCCTCACCCCAGGTGCCCCTGACGTGGCGGCTGGGTCACGGACTTGCCCCACCCCAGCCTTCCCCCATTCACAGTACTGCTTTATGAGGAAGCAGGAGGCACTCAGAGAGTGGGGGACTGCCCTCTGCTGTGACTCATTCCTGGACCCAGAGTCAGCAAGAGGGGAGACGGAGGGCGAATTCGAGAGCACGGTCTCCATCCTTCCTTGGCAGTGACCCGCCACAAGAAGTACACTTGACATCACGGCCTGGCACACCATCGACTCACACAAATAGAAACGCCTCCACGCGAAGCATCCTTACCTTTACGATTTGCAATAATACCCTGTCCTATACTTTATTCTATCTTGTTTTTTCTTTTCTTTTTTTCTTTATTTTATTATTATTATTATTAATTATTATTATTGCAAATGTTGGTCTGACCCACAGAAATGATGTCAAGAATCCGTGAGAGGAGAATCTGCAGTTAGAATTTCGGTGGCTTAGTACGTGGGCTTCGCAGGACAACTGAACTGGGTTTGAACTTGCTGGCATGTGAATCCAGCCAAGTGACTTAGCCTCTGGCATCCGGCCACTTTTCTTAACCGCTAGTACTGGGATCCAAGTTCCTGGCCTTCCTTCTGGGCCGCGGCGTGGCCTCCTAATGGGTCTCCCTAAAAAGCACCCTGTAACCCCCTCCTGACACATTCCACGTGCAGCCTGCAGCATATTTGCGAGTGCAGGTGAGCCAGCCCTGCTCGATGCCTTCGTGCTTTCTTGTTGATCTCTCAGCAAAGACAAAGCTCCTACTTTGGCTGACAAGCCAACAAAGACTCAGTGGTTTAGCTCCTGACCCCCTGTCCCATCTGCCATCTCCCCCATCCCTCCCCACCTTAAACTTACCCCTACCCTACCCTTCCTCCTCATCCTTACCTCCCCCTCGAACCCATTTTCTGGCTCCAGCCACACGGATTCCTCCTGAGGGCCTTGTCAATGTCCTCACTATGCTGCCTCTTGCCACAGTGCCTTTGCATGTGCTTCTTCCTCACCTCTTTACCTTGTTCACTCTTACTTATCTGTCCTTCAGATCTCAACTAAAAGCCACTTCCTCTGAGAAGTCTACCCTGACTTCCTAAAGTCAAATCCTCCAGATATCCTCTCTGGACTCTACCCCACACCCCCAAAACAGTTATCAGGGCTGCAGTTTTACAATATTTAGAGAATCATTAGGTTAACCCATTGGACCCCTAGACCAAGGCTTCTCAGTCCAATTGGGCATTAGAATCAACTAGAGACATTTCAAACAGTGCAGAAGCCTGGCTCCTACCCCACCAATTTGACTCTAACACCGCCCCCTCACCCCTTTCCAATGCAGTCAGTCTGGGGCATGACTGGACATCTGCTCTTCAACCAGGAAAGAGAACCACTGAGCTTGACCTTCAGCACAAAGGCAGAGAAGAGGTCAGCATTCCGCCCGCACTGTAGGCCGAGCAAATGGCCTGTGTCTGTGGAAGGAAGGGAGGGAGAGACGAGGAGGCAGGGGAAGTAAGGATGCAGGGCGGAGGGGGGGGAAAGGAAGAAGAAAAAGGGGAGCAGGAAGGAGGGGCAGTCTGCCTACGGAGGATGTGAGTTCCTGCACAAAGAAGCGGCGGCTTTGCTTTTCTCAGCGCCAGCCCCTGGAAGATTCTAAGGGCCTGCTGAGGGACCGGGCGCGTGACGACCTGTGCTCACAGGCCCTGCAGCCTCCCCAGAGCAGAGCAAGTGTCCCCATGGGTGCTGTGGGCAGTGCAGGTCATCGGGGGGCGGGGACAGAGCGTGGAGCAGCTGTAGGAGGGGCCGGGACTTCGCCCTCATCCCCCTCTGAGCTCACACAGTGGACACAGCAGCCCTGGCTCTGTGTCAGGTCCCACCCCAAGCCCGTGTGGCAGGCGGGACAGGAGAATTGTAGGGACGGAGCCAGTCACTCACCCAGCGGTGCCGGGAACAGAGCATCAATGACAGTCCTTGTCTCCCGAGGCTTGGGGTGTGGTGGGGAAGAGACGCGTGCAAAAGTGAATGGTAACCAATGAACTAAAGCCTCACAGGCACGCGAAATGCTGCCGGGGGAGGAATAAGGAGCCCAGGCCGTGCAGCCGCTCAGTCCTGGGCCTGCGACACACTTTCCAGCTCGGCCAGGTGGACCCCCTTCCCGTAAAATGTTGATACTACGCCCTCCACTAGCTGCTTGTGGTGCCAAAATGGGACTTAGCACTTAGAACTCTGCCTGGTCTGGCGTGAGTGCCCCATGGGGGTGACGCGTCCTCTCTATTCCCAGAGGAGATGCGGCGAGTAGGGCCCAGAGAACCGGGGGTGCACAGGCATCAGGGCGTTGTGGTCGGCTCTGCGTTTGGGAGCCTTGTTCTCTGGCTGATTCCTCCTTCTCTACCACACCTTTATTTTTTTTTAAGTTTATTTATTTATTTTGAGAAAGATTGGGGGGAGGGGCAAAGGGAGAGGGAGAGAGAGAGAGAGAGAGAATCCAAGCAGGAGGCACACTGTCAACACAGAGCCCAACGCGGGGCTCGAACCCATGAACCATGAGATCATGACCTGAGCCGAAACCAAGAGTCGGACGCTCAACCAACCAAGCCCCCCCGGCGCCCCCTCTACTGCACTCGAACAGCCCATTACCTTCTGTTCCTCCTGAACCTTTTTTCATAGGGAGCCTCATCCTATCCCATGGTTATATTCTATTTATAGGCTGGTGACTCCCACATTTATATCCCCCCCCCCCCCAAGCCTCCACCCTCAATGCTAGGCTCACCCGGACTCCTGACCACTTGATATTTCTGCCTGGCTGTCTAGTGGGCACCTCAGCACAAACACGGCCAAGAGAAGCTCTCGGTCAGTCCCCATCCCAAGGCTGCCGCCTTCCCGTAGCAGGAAAGGAGCCTCCTTGACGCCATGATTTCCTCGCAGCCCATCCATCAACAAGCCCTATCTGTTCTGCCCTGGAAAGAACCCCGAGTCTGCTGGCTTCTTCTCACCCTACTGGTACCAACCCAGCCTCCATCGCGGCTCGCTTCCTGCGGTCAGCAGAACAACGGCCCCCCAGGGGTGCCCACGTCCAAACTCCCAAAGCCTGTGAATGTGTCACCTGACGTGGCCAAAGGGGCCCTGCAGATGTGATGCAGTTAGGGATCTTGGGGTGGGGGGGATACAGCCCTGGGTTGTTTGAGTGGCTCCCACGACATCAGGAGGTGCGAGGATCAGAGTCAGAGAAGGAGATGGCGGGGGGGGGGGGGGGGGGGGGGGGCTTTGAGGATACGACAGTGCCAGCTTTCAAGATGCTGAAGGGGCCCCAGGGCAGCAAATGCAGGTGGCTTCCGGAAGCTGGGAAAGAAAGGCAAGGGACAAGTTCTCCTCGAAAGCGTCCAGAGGAACCAGCCTTGACTTTACCCAGGGAGACTCCTTGGCACTTGGATCCTCCAGACAGTGGGATAATAAATGTGCAGCAGCAAGAGGGCCCTACCCCACCTCCCTGCGGCCCCTGGCTCACTGGCCTCGCAGGCCCCCGCGGCCCCCGCCAGTCCGTCCGCCGCAGCAGATCTGGGCCTCAACTGCACAGATCACATCACACCATCTGGTGTGTAATACCCCCAACGGCGTCTGCTGTGCTTAGAATAGAGTTTCACCGTTTTATCGTAGCCCAAGAAGTTCCTGGCCCCTGCTGGTCTCTCTGGCCACCTCCTCTTTCCTGGGACCCCCCCCCCCCCACCGCCATGGGCCCCACTTCTCCAGGCTCTACTTTGCCCCGGGCACCTTCCTGCTCCCTGAGTCATTCAAACTTGTTGCCACCTCAAGGCATTTGCTGCTGCTGTTTCTTTTCCAAGAATACTTTAGCCATTGGTCCTTAAGGGCTTGCCCGGAGGTCTTCTCTGACCACACCCTCAGGGTGAAGAAGCAGCAAATCTCTGTCCCATTCCCCCATCTTCCTCCCAGCATTTATCAGCAACTGAGATTATCTTGTTTTTTGTTTTGTTTCGTTGTTTTGATTTTTTTTGCCTACAATTATGTGGTTGCCACTCTACATTCCCAAAACTGTCAGCTCCTCCCTGGGAGCTATTAATTGTTTAATTGTCCCTCACTGCTCTGCTACTATAGATGATGACGGGGGTAGAGAAATACTCAGTATCTGTCAGTTCGAATGAATGAATGAATGAATGAATGAATGAATGAATGAACGAACGAACGAACGAACGAACGAACGAACTAATCAGCAGCTCAGTGGTTGGCACAAAGTCAGTGCTCCGTAGCGGTTTATTTAATATGATCCTCATCCTGATGATCACCAGCAGAAAGCTTGTTGCTAATAAGGGAGCCCTGCACACATGTGTGGCAGCCTCATTAACTTCATTAGCCCCCCTCCAGGGGGACAGGGAGCTGCATGGCTTTGGGTTTCAGCATCCCCCAAGAGTTCAAGTTGGAAAGCCACAGGGGCCTGAGATGGGGGTGCAGAAAGTCTGAGCTGGCAGAGACCCAGTCTGGTGGCCAGATGTGAGGACAGAAACTTCCTTGGGGGGGGGGGTATAACAAATACCCACTCTCAGCACAGGGACACACACACACACACACTTCGCCCCCCCCCCACCGGGGCCCTGCCAGGGAGACCCACCATATGAGGAGCCCCTCTGCAGGGTGGATTTGGACGCGCCTCCCGGGGGGCCGTCTGGAGCGACCCTTCCATCATTAATACCCCACGCTGCTGAGCACATGCTTTTTATTGGGATGAATATAAATAAACAGCAACAGGAGCCTTGAAAGAAATGACCCCCAGAGGAAACCTGATCCTCAGGCAATTAGAGCACTTCTGTTCAGATAATTGCTAGCTGAAACGGGGAGCCGGGTGCCAATTCTCAGAAGGCGCCAGCGGGGGCCACCCCAGGCTGATCGCAGCCCCCGGCCGGCCACGTGCAGATGAGGCTGCGGCCAGGGGCCCCACCCCGGTCTGCTGCTGCGGGAAGTGGCACAGACAGCGTTCTGGCGTGGAAAGGCACCTGTGTCTTTTTCAGTGGATCGGGATGAGTCTGACTTGGACATGGGTTCCCACCCAGAGGGCGTGGAGGGAGCATGTTCCCTCCCAGGAAAAGTTAGCAAAGTCTGGGGACATCTTTAATGTCCTGCAATGCACAGGACAGCCACAAAGAACGGTCCGCTCAGTAGCCAATGGTCCCGAGGCGGCCAGGCTCTGGGCAGGGATGAGGGGAAACCTCAAGAGGCAGAAGTTTCTGATGCGCCCCAGACACCCACGGTGGGCCAAACACTTGGTCAAACACAGACCTTGAGCAGCAAATCCTAAAAAACATTGTGATGAGGTTTAATTGCCATCCTCCTCTCACAGAGAGGGAAATTCAAACTTAAAGTGATTTTCAAAAGTTTTTAGGCAACTTGCCCAATATCTCCTTGCAGGGCAGCACAGAGCCAGACTTCCAGGCTGAACTGATACCACAAAGCCTGAGCTTTCACCCCCAAGCTGGACCATTGTCACAGTCATAAAACCCCTACCCTGTGCCAGTCCCTCTCACACAAGCATCCTCTGAGCCCCACAGGAAGTGCGGCATGATGGGAACAGCAGCACCTCTGGCTTCCTATACACGTGAATTCCCTGCTCTGCTGTTTCACCTGCTATCCATGCTTGGGTGTGTAAGTTCAACTTTCTGGGCCTCAGTTTCCTCATCTGTAAAATGGGCTGCTAATGTGGTGCACCAGAGGGTTTTTACGACAGTGTATGTAAACACCTTTGAACCTTTCAGCAAGGACCTCAACAAACAGCGGATCTGTTTACGATTGCTACTTATCAACTTTGGAATTCAGAACCACAGAGGTGCCAATTTTCTTTAGAGACGTGGAGGCGGTGTGGGGCCAGCGGGGTGAGCTGAGGGTGGAGGGTAGGAAGGGAAAGGCCTGGCGAGGTGGAGGGAGCCCATTGCTGTGACCGCCAGGACTCCGGCCCATAACTCTCCTCTGCACTCCTTCCTTTGGAGAAAGTGCTATATTTTGTGGACCAGTGAGGTACAACTGATTCTCTGGCTCAACAAACACCCGAACCTCTAACTATGAAGTTTAAAAACAATAAACAGGACCAACGAGGTCGAAAGAGGCAGGCTGAGGTGAGGGTGGAGGAGCTTCTATGCAGTTTACACGGCCACCCGGCTCTGACCCCAACCCAACTGGCCTTCTCTCCAGTGCAGGGCAAGAGAACTAACACTTCCTCACAACCTGCTCTGTGCAAGCTCATCCGATTTTCCCAGAAGCCCCTGGGAAGCCAGCAGAAGCATACCATAACTATTTCACAACTGGGGAAACTGAGGCCCAGGGAGGTTTATTAATTTGCCCACAGTCGCACAGCTGGAAAATGGAGATGTGGACCCTGACTCCGATGCTGGAGGCTTTAAAATTTTTTTTTAATGTTTATTTTTTATTTTTATGAGAGAAAGAAAGAGTACAAGCAAGGGAGAGGGAGAGAGAGTGGGAGACACAGGATCCAAAGCAGGCTCCAGGATCCAAGCTGTCAGCACAGAGCCCGATACAGGGCTCGAACCCACGAACCACAAGATCATGACCTGAGCCAAAGTTGGACACTTAACCAACTGAGCCACCCAGGTGCCCCAATGCTGATGACTAACCACTTCACCTCAAGCCCAATGTGCTTATGAGAGATACTAGTAAGACTGATGGGCCCCCTAGAAACTTCTCTCTGGCTCCTCTCTCCATCCCACTGATGTGTTGGCCACAATGAGCACATTTCCTAAGCCCCAGATTAGCCTCTTGGCCTGGAAAGATTAGTGTACACAGAGGGAACCAAAATTCATGACCTTCTAGAATAGTACCAGTAAAACTGCCTCCAACAATACTAACGTTCTATATCTACACTATCCAATATGGTAGCCTCTAGCCACAGGTAATGGTGCATTTGAAATGTGGCTAGTATAACTGTGGACCTGAGTTTTCCATTTTATTTAATTTTAAATAAGTTCAGGTTTAAGATTCACTAGCCCTCGACTTCTCTGGGTACAGGGGTAGGGGAGCCTCTTGGATGAACTGAGTTCACAGAGGATTACCCCATTTGTGTTTCCAGTCAGTCATAGGTCATCTAGCCAATTCACACACATAGGCTGAGACCCTACTGTGTTCTGGGCCTGAACTGGCCCTATTCTGGAGGAGTCTGGGGCTGAGAGGGGTAGTTAAAGAACAACAATAATCATGGTAGAATGATAGTGATGATGACCAGGGTGGTGCTGATGACAAAGGTGATAATGATGGTGACAGTGATGATAGTGGTGGTGATGGTGGTGGTGATGGTGGTGATGGTGGTGATGGAGGTGATGATGATGGTGATGGTGGAGATGATGGTGATGATGGTGATGATGATGGTAGTGGTGATGATGGTGATGATGATGGTGGGGATGTTGGTGGTGGTGGTGGTGATGATGGTAAAGATGATGGTGGTGGTGATGGTGGAGGTGATAGTGATGGTGGAGATGATGGTGATGCTGACGAAAGTAGTATACGTGAGGGGAGAATATGGACTTGGAGTCACTCTGGATTCAAACCCACATTCCACCATTTACAAGACCACGGGCAGGTCGCTTTCCTCCTTTGACCCTCAGCTCTCTCTTTGGAAAAATAAGGTCAAGAAAAGCATGTCTTCCTAAAGTGGCTCAGAGTAGAAACAAAATACATAACATGCAGAGCACAGCCTGACACTTGGGAGGGATGGAATCATGTTAGCTCTTATAACTATTCACTACCATTTATTTGGGCCACACGGCTTCCCAAGTTAGTGTCTTCCATGATCCCAGTCTTCACACTAACTCTGCTCTCATTCCCATTTGACAGATGAGAAGACTGAGACTCAGATAAGTTTAGAGGATCTGCCCAGATTCTTAGAGCAAGTGGTAGTGCTATGATTTGAGCCCCTGTTTACAAAACTTTAAAACCTTTAAAGTTGCTTAATTGCCCAGCATGCTACGGATTAGAGATAACAGTGGCTCTCAACATGACGTGCAGAAAGAGAAAGCATTTTGGTGTTTACCATGCACCAGCCATGCAACTTGGGCATTTCTCAGATCCTCAGGTACTTCCCCCATGAAACAGGACACTTTCAGTTGCCGGATCTCGTACAGATTATGGGGAATCACATGGGTAAGTAAGAAAGACAGTCCATGGGACAGGTGTCACATGGAGCTGGCTCACGTGTAACATTCGATATCAGCTCCCATCATCAACTAGCATTAAATCGCTTTTGCACAAGTCCGGCAAATGGACAGCACCATATGGATGCTCCCATTGGGATCTTTACTCCATGCCCCCAGCCCCTTTAATGACACGAACCTCCAAACCCCTACGTTTGAGTCGGACCAAGGGAAGTGTTGCTTCCCCATATGACTTCTGACTGCCTGGCCAGGCCATGGTGAGGAGGAAAGCGGCTCCTTGAAGCGGTGCCCTGGCCGGTCATGCCATGCCTCTGCCGTAGAGCCTCCCTGAGGTTGGGGGTGACCCACTACCCCTGATTATCACCCCAGGGAATCAGAGCACAGAGGTTCCATGAGAAACCCTGAAATTACTAGCCATCAGCTGGGGCCGGAGCTGCCAGGGAAGGGAGAGGGTATTTATAAACCTAGCGCTGTCTGAGCCCTCGGGAACCTGAGAGGGGAACAGCTTCCCCGCCCCACAGGGAAACCAAAGAGGAAAAACACCAACACGCTCTGAGCTTGGCTCCAGCCAAAAGCCGCAGAGGGCACATCCAAGTCCCCTTCTAAATTTAGAACACTCCGGCTCCCCCAGCATCTCTCCCTTTGGCTGGACCAGGACATTCTTCTGAGAGCCAGGGACACAGATGGGAGCCCAGATCCCAACCCACTTTGTCTCCATTTTTGTTCCCGTCACGCTGAGCCCTAGGGCCTCCGGGCCTTTCTCACACCTGAGACAGCCCCGCGGGGCAGGAGGGGATCTGCAGGCGGAGGTCAGGGTTCAGCCGTTGGCACTCGTTGCTGACTCTCACCAGCCTAAAATCTGCAGCCAGCCCCGAGGCTGCCTCTGTCTCAGGCACTGCATCGATACCATGAGCAGACCCTTGGGCAAGCGAGTTTGCCTGCGTGAGCCTTCACCTCCCCGTCTCTTCCAAGGGCACAAGGGGCCTCCCTGGGCACCTCCTGGTCCCTGAGCTTCAGATTCCCGACCTTTCACAGGGGAAACATCCTGCAAGCATTAAGTCTGATGCGAAGGAGAGGGCTCCTAACACAGCGGCATGTGGGGAGGAGGGGCACCCAATCCGCGCAGCCGAACCATGATAGCAAAGTGGAACCTGAAAGTCCCTCTTTCACTGAGTTCAACAACACATTTATTCAAATATGACCTGCATGCTCCAGGCTCTATTTTTAGTCTGGGCATAAAAACAGGGGTAATGGTAATTATAATCAAAAGGTATTTCTCTACCCTGGCCCCTGTCTACAACTGAGTGGCATCTAGTTTGGGTTGTTTTTTTTTTTTTAACATTTATTTATTTCTGAGAGAAAGACAGAGAGAGTGAAAGGGAGAGAGAGAGATCACAAGCAGGGGAGGGGCAGAGGGAGAGGGAGACATAGAATCCAAAGCGGGCTGCAGACTCTGAGCTGTCATCACAGAGCCTGATGCAGGGCTCAAACCCACGAACTGTGAGATCATGACCTGAACCGAAGTCAGATGCTTAACCAGCTGAGCCCCCCAGGCTCCCTGCATCTAGTCTTTTTCTTGAATGCCTCCTGTTATTCTAGTACCATTATCTCCATTAATAATTGTAATAATAATAATTAATAATGATAGCTAACAGCCATTGGGTGCTTACTATGCATAGACACTGGGTTGAAGGATTTACATAAATTATCTTATATAATTTAATTCAATTAAGTAAGATACATATATCAGAACCAGGATTCATTTGACACAACAATAAAAAATATAAAATAGCAATACTAGTATCAGAGCTCTTAGTCTCTCATTTAATCCTCACATCGGCCCTATGATACGCTACTCAACGTCCCAGCTAGGTCTACAGGGGCCACTGTGCATGAGCTCAAGAACATGCCGGTCGTGGGTACGCCCTGGAGTCCCCATATCTCTCTCCTGGCCAGCCCTCACTCCATCTCTCTATGGGAGGGTCACTGTCGGGCCCCAAATCCCACTGCCTTGCTCTATGCCTTCTCGTGTGACATCACTCTGTGCTTTAACAGTCACCCTGACTGGGAAAGTACCTGTCCCAATTTGTCCACATCCTGTTTCCCTGGTTACAAACTACTGCAGCCGTGGGTTCTCAATGCCTCACCGAGTTCTGATGTGCAGCAAGTCTCTGAATGTGTGCCCCGGCTTTATTGTGGCCACCTCGTCCTTGGGAAGTTCAGCTGGTAAGTGTGTTCCTTACACACCCACCGCTTCTTGCACCAAGTTTCTTGGTCTGGACTCAGTCTTCCCTCTGACTGGCTCTTTCTCAGAGGCCTCAAGCAAATAATCCCGGAAGGCCACCCCTTCGTCTTCGAGACTTGACCAGACATTTCTGACTCCTAAACATAAACAGTTATGTCAAACGCCAACAGTGTGTCCTGCCCAGCTGGGACTTCCACTCAGAAGCTCGAGCTACCTGCCAACCACAAATCCTTCAGAGTGTAGGTTGGTCTCATTTTAAACCCCGTGAGCTTTACTCCATACTGGTGGTCCTCAGCCTCCCATACCTTTTTTTTTTTTTTTTTTTTGGTCTCAGGCTCTCAACAGGGGCTGAGTTGCAATCCTGCTCAAATCTTTCAGTTATCTTCTTAGTCCCTGGTTGGTTTTGCAATGACTCATCCACAGCCTCTCTCTGCTATTGTCAGAAACTGCACTGGTGAAGCAGCTGGTTAGCATAAGGAGCACTTCTGTGTTCGTGATGAGTGATTGTTGGATAAGTGCTCAATGATCGAGACTGCATTTCCCTCATGAATTCACGCATCCGTCAGGAAGGTAATGGGCTCACGTAAGGTCAGAATCATGCCTTCACCTCTTCAGTTCCATGTCCCCAACCTCATGGGCTGACTGGAAGGAAGCTGAGCTTCTCAGTCATCAACCAGAAACACCAAAGCAAGATGTGCTTGAGCTCTGCATATGTTTGGAAAGAAGCAGTGTCCCTTGGTGTGGGCCAGCCATCAAACTTGTGAAAAGAGCCTGACCTCCAAGACCAACACAGCAGCATCAAGATGGCAACTGGCTGAAGGAACGTTTGTGCAGGAAACAACCCGGGCTGCTGGGCTCCCAGCCTGTGAGTCAGCAGCCCTGGTGAGCGCTTCTTACTCACCACGAAATTGCACATGTCTTGAAATTTGGTGACATCTGGAGTTTCGGTCTTAATCAGGCTGCTTTTGGCATTTCCTTTCCTGGCATTGAGCTGTCTCTGCGTATCTTTCGAACTTGTATATAGGGAATTCCATAGTAAAACCCCTAAACTGAATCCTGCTAAAGCCGCAGTTTAAAATTCCAAGACTTGCACGTTTGTCTCGTGGTTCAATGCACAAGTCTTGTTGTAGCTGCCCCAGGCTGACCAGAGACTGTAAATGTCTGGTGCCACGCTGTAACTAGGCACAGCGATTTCCTTCCACCCCCCTGCCTTCAGACCCAGCTCTGCCATGTACCAGGTGTGAACCTGGCAAATCGCTTCTCTGGGTTTTTGTCATTTCATCTAAAAAAAATCGGGGAAATGGCGTGAGAAGTAAAGCACATAGAAATTAATTAAATGTTTAATTACATACTTATAGAATACAAGGACATTTTTAAGAGTTTTTTTGTTAATAACCATTTATTTTTGAGAGAGAGAGAAAGAGACAGACAGACAGACAGTGTGAGCAGAGGAGGGTCAGAGAGAGAGGGAGACACAAAATCTGAAGCAGGCACCAGGCTCCGAGCTGGCAGCACAGAGCCCAGAGCGGAGCTCAAACCCATGAACCGTGAGATCATGACCTGAGCTGAAGCTGGATGCTTAACCAACTGAGCCATCCAGGTGCCCCAATAAGGACATTTTTTAAACTATCTTTGATTAAATTTTAATTTTTTTTTTTTTTTGAGAGAGAGAGAGGCAGAGACAAAGTGTGTGCATGGGCGGGGAAGGGACAGAGAGAAAGGGAGAGAGAGAATCCCAAGCAGGATCCATGCTGTCAGCACAGAGCCCAACATGGGGCTCGATCCCACGAACCATGAAATCATGACCTGAGCCAAATCAAGAGTTGGATGCTTAGCCGATGGAGCCACCCAGGCTCCCCAAGGACATTTTTAAAAAGCATAGCCACGGTGTCATTATCCCACCAAAAAATTACCAACAAGCTCATAATATTCACACACACACATCTCACACACAGTTTTTTGTTCAGATCAGGATCTGAAGTAGTCTACACATGGGAATTGTAGACAATGTCTCTCTTAGTTTCCTCCTCCCATTAATATTTTTTTTTCTCTGAAATTCATTTGGTAAAGGAACCAAATGCTGAAATACTTCGTTGTGTGGTGTTCCACATTCTAGATTTGACTCATTGCATTGATGGAGTTTTGTTTACCATATATCTCTCCCCTATATTTCCTGGACATTGGAAGTTCAATTTAGAAGCAAGTAGTATTGTGTTCTGTCATGGGGGGGGGGAGGGGAGTGTGGGATAATGTTTCATTGTCTCCCTTTTGGTGAAATTACCAGGGATGCTAATCATTATTTAAATCTAATAACTCATTAAGGATTGCAGCTCAGTCCATGTTAAGAGCATAAAAGGGGCCTGAGACCAAAATAGTCTGATAAAGATCACGGGGTTTAAAATAAGATCACCCCACACTCCAAACTTGGCACTTACTATTTACTCCTGAGACTTAGTTGTGGATTTGGAAAAGTTACTTAACCTCTTTGAGGCTCTGTTTCCTCATCTGTATGAAAAAGATCATAATATTACCCAACCAACTGGGATGGGTGATAAGAAAAAAGCAGCTTGGCATCCAGTACATGGAAGATAATCAATTCATGATCTCCCTCCCTTGATAACAATCTAAACTAGAAGCTGATAGGAAAACCATTCTGAGTGAGGAATCCCAGGGATAGGATGTACGGTAGACTGGAGAGAGAGAGAAAGAAGTGCCCTCCCTCACCTCCTTCCCCCATGCTCTGCCATGCTGTGACGTCCAGAACTAGTGTGGCTTCGACTCCACTAAAGCAATGTTCAAAATACGATTCCGCCATTTCCCAGCTGTGTGACCTCTGGGAGCCTCGAGTTGTTTGGGGTAATAATACACAACTCTTGGGTTCATTGCAAGGATTAGTGATATAGCATAGATAATGCATTGACTATGGGGCCCAACATAACTACAGATGGTCAACAATGGCAGTGGTTGTTTGCATACCATAAATAATAACTGTGTGAGGAATAATTGCGGTTGGTGGTGGTGGTGGTATGGATAGCACTGAGGATTTGGGAAAGCCTAACATCTCTCAGTTTCCTAACTGAGAAACACAAAAGGTAAAAAACGGCTTGTCAGGATTGACTGTGGGATACAACTCTCCAAGCGGAACCCCCCGATAAAACATGACTAGAAGCCACCACAGTGCCTCCTACCTACCTGCCACCCCAAATAAACCTACTCCTTGTCCCCTGAAAGAATGGCAGCCCTCTCCCCAAGAGGGCACACTCAATCCTGAGGGAGAGAGGGACGTTTTGTTTTGGGGACCCAGTCTCTCGTTGGAAAACATAGTCCAGTAGGTGTTGGGCTCTTGCTGATCAGGGAGGTACCTTCCTCACCCGTGAAGAAATTTGAAAACAAGGGGTAGAAAGAAGTGGAAGTTGTCACCACAGCACCTGGGAGCCACCGCTGGTGATTCCTAGGTTACAGGCAGACGTGGGACTATGGGAAGGCGAGAGAGGGCTTCTCCTGGCAGTAGTGAAGTTGAAAAGTGCCTTCTGTGGCTAAAGTCCCCCAAATGACAATGCCAAACACTGGCAAGCATGTGGAACCAAAGGAATTCCCATTCACCGTTGTGGGAAAGCAAAATGATGCAGCCTCTTTGGAAGACAAGCTTGATAGTTTCTTAAGAAGCCAAACGTAGTCCTACTATGCTATTCAGCAAACATGCTCCGACCTTTACTCAAGTGAGTTGAAAACATATCGACACAAAAACCTGCACATGAATGTTTACGGAAGATTTGTCCCTAACTGCTGAAGCTCGGAAACAACCAAGATGTCCTTCCTTCAGAAGGCGAAATCAACAAAGTACGGCACATCCAGACAAGGAGATATTACTTATTACTGAGCAGTGAAAAGAGATTACAGTAAAGCCTTGGTTTGTGAGCATAATTCATTTGGAAACATGCTTGTAATCCAAAGCACTTGTATATCAAGGTGAATTTCCCCACAAGAAATAAGGGAAACTCAGAAAATTTGTCCCACAACCCAAAACATATTCATATGAAAATGAATACAATACTGTAATAGGATACAAAATAATAAAGAAAATACAAAATATAAAGAAAAATAAACAAGTTAACCTGCACTTACCTTTGAAATCCTTCATGGCTGGTGTGAGGGAGACGAGAGAGAGGAGGGTTATCGCGTAGGACAATTTTCACTATCACTGACGGTATCACTGCTATCTACTGGCTCAATGGAATCATTTTCTGCACAGGAGCCATTGTATATGCTCACACGGATGTTGCCTACGGTACTAATAGACTCCTGTCATGTGTTGTATTTGATGTAACTGGCAAAAAGGCTGCAGAGGAAACGGTCTATTATCTGCAGGCAGCCTGACCTAGAATGAAGCCAAGCATTCCTAAGCTCATTCTTGTCTGGAAAAGCAAAGGACTGTCCGTAGTTGCTTTGAAGTGACAAAAAACACACTAGTGCCAGCTGTGGGCACCTTCCAATGCTCTGAAAAATCACTGATTTCTGCCGAACACCACGGCCTGAGACGGAGCATCTGAGCATGGGAGACAGTCACCCACAATCCCGCAGAGAGAGAGAGAGAGAGAGAGAGAGATCATGTGACATACGGCATCACATACTACTCATATTTGCAAGACAATGCTTGTTTATCAAGTTAAAACTTATTAGAACGTTCGCTCGTCTCGCGGAACCCTCGCAGAGTGGGTGACTCACAGTCCCAGGTTTTACTTTAGCCACCAAGTCACAGAGAAAACGTGAAGGATGGAAGGATGCAGATGCATGACGCTGAGTGAAATAAGCCATCTGAAAAGGCCACGCACTGTACGATTCCAACTCTGTGACACTCAGGAAAAGGCATAACGCCTGCTGTGTAACGAAATACCACAAACTCAGTGGCACAAATTTGTCATGCTGCTGTCTCCTTGGGTCGGGAATTTGGGCCCAGCACAGCTGCGCACTTGACTTAAGGTCTCACAAGACTGAAATCAAGGTGTCTGTCGGGCCTGGGTCTCACTCTTCTAGTCTTTTCCAGGCTGTTGGCAGAACTCAGCACTTTGTGTTGGTAAGACCGAGGTCCCTGTTTTCCTACTGAGAGCCATTAACTGGTGGCTGATCTCATCTCCTAGAGGCCTTGTGCCATTCCCTGCCATGGGACTGTCTCCATGCTGTCCTTCTAGGCCATCAGGAGAAAATCTGCTTTAGCCCTGAATCTCTCAGCTTTCCACCTCCAACCTTGAGTCCCATAAAGCTTCACCTGATTGGGGCAGGCCCACCCACACTGAAGGGCTGGGTATGACCATCACAGGGTGAGAATTTGGAGGCCATCTCAGAACTCTGTCTACCACAGCCCCGGATCATTAAGTAGCTTTCTTAAACTAAATAGTCAGTCTCCATCCACCAGAAACACCAGGAACAACCAAAGATGACAAAATAATTTATTTTTATACACTGAGGGTCAAAGTAGAAACGCCTTTATTTAGAAAAGAAAAAGAGCTGCAAAAAATTTTTGTTTAGATAAAACAGCCCTTTTTTCCTTCCTCCTATAAGTAAGGAAATATCCACCAGAGGATTTAGTGTTATTCACTCAAATTTAATTGAGTACCTACTTTTTACAGAAAATAAAAGTAGACATAGGGTCTGTTTTCCTGCCTTCAAAGAGGAAACTGAACTGAGAATCTCATTCATTCATTTGTTCATTATTTTACTTCTTTATTCATTCAATGAACATCATCTTGGCTCTTTCTCTACGTAAGATATAAAAGCAATAGGAATTCCAAATTGGTGTTTTCTCTCAAGGAAACTTACAGTGAGAAGGCAACATCCTGAGTTGTAACAGCATTTAATAGTATTTTCCACTGCTTTGACGGCAGTATCAGTTCTGACGGTTTGAGTACAGTGGACAGAAATCAGAATGTAACATGGAGCAAAAGGAAGAACAGGGGCCTTGAAATTGAAACCCAAACGGACCAAGTTAGCACCACCAGTGCGGGAACAAGTAGACAGTGTGCTTCTGGATATGAGGCCCTGGGAAAGACATAACTTCACTTCTTGCCAATCTTGCCAAAAACACATAGCCTGAGATTCAGAACGGGGAAAGATGAGACAGACCCAAATCTAGGGACATCCTACAAAATATAACAAGACTGTTATACTCTCTTGTCAAGGTCAGGAAAATCTCAGAAAAGTGAAAGAATGGCTCCAGATTAGAAGGAGATTAAGGAAAAGTAAAGACAATGTGTGATCCTGGATTGGATTCTGGACCAGAAAAAAGGACATTCATGGGACCATTGGTAAAATCTAAGTCATCGGTTCATAATATTATTATTAATGTTAATATCCTGAATTTTATAACTGCGCCATGCTTAGGTAAGATGTTGTCATTTGGGGGATGTAGGTGAAGGGTGGGTGAGATGGGGGGGTACCATTTTTGCAACCTTTTTGTGCGTCTGAAATTCTTTCAGAATGAAAAGACAAATAGACAAATAAGTAAGTTGGGATTCATTCCCTGTTATACCTTGCAAATAAGGAACTAACCTGACATAGTGCATGTTATTCAACAGCATGTCTGCGGGCTATTTCTGAATGCTTAACAAAACCTAGAAGTATCTGAAGCCAAGAGAAGCTGTGTCATCACATGACACCACATGGGGCCGGGGGCAGAATTTGAACCTAGCTCTATTTGATCCCAAATGGCATGCCCTTCCCACCGCCCTGGGGCTGTTGCTATGATGAAGAATGCACAGCTATGGCTCTGGGAGGAGAAGGGGGAGAGAGATTCCACCATCAAAGAGGAAATGTGGCCAAGTGTAGGAGACAACTTTGTAAAGACAAAACCGTAGGACTTCCAAAAAAAAAAAAAATCATCGAGCACAGATCTATTCCTCTAGGTCTTGGCCAACAATGTGCACCTTTTCTCTATCAGTAACTGCTTGTTACTATCCATGTGACTATGAGAGCAGCTCACACACCACTCTTTGGAAGTAAGTGTGAACAAGTGTGGCTGTGTAGGTGGCACCATGGGACACTGAGTGTGTCATGAGGCTAGAGCCCATCAGGTCCCCTGTCTCCTCGAGACAGCTCATTTGCCATCTGTCCTGGCAAAGTCCTGGGCTCTGTGTTCAACAACAGATGGAGAATCCAAGGACCAGCCTTCCCCACCGCCACCCAACAGGCATGGCCCCAAGTGCACCAGTACTTCATGCACGTGTGTTCTTCTGCACACGGGGGCTGAACCTACAGACCCCAACCATCCTACAGTCACAGACCATTTTAAAGCCCTTAATCCCAGAAGTTATTAAGTTACAACCCCCCAAGTCACCATCTGGCTGGGGAATCTCCCATGTGGGAAGGGACTCCTGGCACTTCTCGAATTACACAGTTTGGATGTCGGTCTCTGATGACAAGTCTCCTGGGACCTTCTCTGCCTCCCAGGTGGCCCCTTCCTACCCTCCCTCACTCTTTAACCAGGTTTCCGTTGCTCTTATGGGAAAGGGGAGAAGGTGAATGTTAGGGAATCAGCACTTAGGAGACACATCTGCTCCTCTCTTCCAGGCACCTTCTGCCTTCGGCTCACATAAGCCTCATGATAACCAGTAGTAGGAGTTACTATGCCCATTGTACAGATTAGGAAATCAAGACTGTGTCATTCACTGAAACCAAATAAGAGATTTCAATCTCAAGGTTGTCTGGCTTCAAATCACACTCTTTCCACTATGACCTACAAATCTCTAACATTCTGGTCTTTGATTCAGGCAGTCGCTTTTCATCACCATCTCTCCACATTTCTTACAAATGGACAGTCCGGGAGGAGGAACTGTTGAGTCATACACACAACAGCACTTCACACCCACCTGGTGCCCTCCCTGTCCCTGGGCAAGATGGCAGTTGTCCTATGAAAGTACACCAGGTCCCCCTCCTCCCCCCCATCCTGAACCTCCCACAGTGGTTCTCGGACAACAGGGGTTGTCCATTCTGTCACTGGGTGCTGGCCCTAGGCCAGCCACTCCAGCTTGGTGCCCTGATTGGGCTCATCCCCTCCTGGATGTCAACTTCCCCCATGTGGCTCCGTGCCCAAGGGCACTCATTCACACCACAGCTTAGGAACATTCCCGGTCCATCTCTGGTTCAGTGCCACCACATCTGCATATAGGAAAGGATGGGGAGAATGGAGAAGTACAGACATCCCTGGATACCTCCAAATCCAAGGGCTTCTCATGGGGCTGCTCTATGGAACCCCTCAGGGAAGGTGCACCGGATTTCTCAGAGCTTGTATTTAATCCTTATGACGACTCCAGGAAAGGCAGTGCGAGCCTCACATAGAGACGGCAACACAGGGGCCAGCACGGAGGACATGACAGGGTGTCACAGCCAGGGAACTTCTCTGGAGACAACACCCCATTTGGCTACCATCAGAAACAAGTCCTCGTGTGAGAAACCACAGGGACTTGACCCATCCTGCCCAACTTTCTCCTGGGCCCGGGCCTGCATATACTCGCACCAGAACACACCTGCACTGAGTTCCCTGACTGGTGTCTCCAGCCTCTGCCCATGGCAGTTGCCAGGATAAGTATTAATATGGCTACTATTGATTAAGCAGCAATGCCGTGCCGATGGTGGTCCTGAAGATATTGGGGGGGGGGGTATTATGTAGGTATCCATCTAACCTCATATTTTATGTTTTTTAAGTTTACCTATTTATTTAGAGAGAGAAAAATCACAGGAGGAGCAGAGAGAGAGGCAGATAGAGAGAGCACCAAGCAGGCTCCACACTGCCAGCACAGAGACTGACGCGGGGCTCGAACTCATGAACCATGAAAGCATGACCTGAGTTAAAACCAAGAGCCTGTTGCTTGATTGACTGAGCCACCCAGGCACCCTTCTAATCTCATATTTTAGATAAATCTAATACATATATAATCTCATGCATATATGTAAAGCTCATTTCATCACTACAGAGTGGTTATGTACCAATGAATTTTCAGAACATTTTATATTTAGATAAAATCTCATTCATGTATGTATATAATCTCATTTATATCTTCCATATATTTGCATAAATCTTATATATGTAAAACATCACACATACGTAAATCACATTAAATCATTTGTGACTGTCAACTGTTCTAAAAATTATATGCAATGATATTCACATATGATTTCACTTATGTAAATCTTATATATATAAAATCTTGCTTATATGTAAGAATCTCATGAGTGAATATATGTTAGCAAGTGTTTCAAACACTATATGTGTAATATCGTTTATATAAATAAATTTCATTATGCAAATATGATGTAATCATTAAAAAGGATATATGCTAACAACTGTTTTAAATATTATCTATGCAATCCAAGTTTACTTATTAATGTCATTTATATATTTAAATACATCTCTTATGTATAAAATCTCATATATAATACACTCACATATGTGTATGTATGTAAATATCATTTAATCATTTAGAACAAAAAATCCCTGCGAGGCAGACACAGCTACAATCCCCACAGACTGGGCAAGCTCAAACACATGCGCACGTGATACCGGGTCTCGGCAGAGCTCCTGGTACCCCCCACCCGGACCTGCTCTACCAAAGCCCAGAGCTGCAACTGCCTCAGTTAGGGGCAGTTCCAGCATTCAGCTGCTCATGTCCCGAGTCCCAGGCTCGCCCTTGACTCCTCTCTCTCTCTCTGACTCCACAACCAGATCTTGGTCTGCCTTCAAAATAAGCTAGGACTTCACTCCTTCTCACCACTTCAACTGCCCCATCCCCATTTCAAGCCTTCATTACAGGTGGATGGACAATGGCAAGTCTTCTACCTACCAGCCTCCTTGCCCTCACCCCACTTTTGCCTACTGTCCTAGGGCGAATCTGTTAAATCACAAGTCAGCCCAGGCTATTCCCTTCCAGATCCTCCAGGGGGTCCCATCCTCACTTACAGGGAAAGTTGAGTCCTTACCACAACCCACAAGGCCCTACAGCATATGCCTCCCCTATAAAGACTCACCAACATGTTGAATTCACCACGTATAAGAGCCTGAGTTTTTTCTAGGTATAATGCGTCTAACATTTATTAAAAAGGGCTTGTAAGAATTTCTTTGGAATTCCACCCACCACGACACACACACACCTGGAAAGTAAATGAGGAGGGCTCCCTTTTCATCTGAAATCAATGGGGAATGGGGCTTCACAATGGGGTGCTTTCATATGCACCCCCTAAAACGTAGCGGATGCAGTGGATTGGCATCTGACACATGCTTGAGAAATTCTGTGGACAAGAGACTTAGGATGACCAGCTACTCCACCAGTAAGACACTCACTGATCTTCAGGAGTTAGTATCTGCTTGCGTAGAAAGTGCCTGAGTGCTTCCCATGAGCCACATGTGACCTGGGCTTGGCAAAGGGCTGGCTTGGGGACCATCTTGTCCTAAAGGGCCCAAAAGACTTCATCTGGAGGATGAACAAAGCTGCAGAAACAGATTCCTAGGGGCTGAAGACGGACTGATGAGCTGATCATATAGGGTTCATTTGACAATTTTCAGAGACTGGCCACCATCAGCTGAAGGAGGTTGTCTAGAAGCCCATACAGGTTCCCTGTGAGAGCGAGTCAGGTATAAATATCTGTGAGACCCGCAGAACAAAATCCCCCATAAGGCAACAACACAATTTGGTCCCTGTCAACTCTTCCCTGCTCTCCTCCGGCACAACCAGAGAGCGCAGTGAGGCTCAGCTAGAGTAGAGTCTTAACCTTGAACAACGTCAAAAACATTGATTCTTAAATGGAACAAGGCCATTTTTTTAATTAGCTATTTTTTTTTTAATTCAAGTATAGTTGACATATGATATTAGATTAGTTTCAGGTGTATAACATAATGATTCAACAATTCGGTACATTACACAGTGCTCGCACGTAAGTGTAGTAACCGTCTGTCACTACACAAAGTTATCACAATACTACTGACCACATTCCCTATGTTGTTCTTTTCACCCCCGTGATTTATTTATTTTGTAATTGGAACTTTGTACCTCTTACTCTCACTCCCCTATTTTCCTTAGCCCTCCCACCCCCATAATTTTTGAATTGAGACTGTGTTTGTGACTTTAGGGAACTATGATTTACCAGAAAGGTCCTGCAGCCTACCTGTGTTTTCATCTAGGATCAGGGGTATCCCAAGAACCAGACTTAAAAGGGACAGTGAGAAAAAAATAATGAAGTTGCTTTTGGGGATTACACTCTGTTCCTGCTTATTCACTACAATGGTGAGTCGTTTAATTGACTGGATGGGAGTCCCAGCCCTGCTCTGTTCTTTGTTTCCTCTTGCTAATTGGTGAAGGGGCTCTGGAGCAGAATGTCACATCAGTTAACCTATGAGAGGAAGCCAACGGCACAAGGTTTGTTTTATAGATGCCACACTCGGAACAGCAGAAAGGCCTCATCCAGGCTGTTGGAATGACCAGAGGCAGTTAGGAGTAAAGGGCTTTCCAGGGTGACCTTGACCACTTAGGATAGAGACAGGAGCTTGCAGAAGGGCAAGGAGGCACACAGAGCAACAATGAAGACGATGATGAGGACACCATCATTGACGTGGGGGAGAAAGAGCCATCAGTGGTGCACCATCTTCTCCACTCTGAGGGTGCTCACAATTGCGTGGGAAGGTGTCCTCTCCATTACTGCATCATGGGTAGTTTGAGAATTGGGATAAGGTGTACCCACCTTTCCCAAGTTCCTAGACCCCAAGCTCCCATGTGACAGGGACCGTCTGAGTAATCCCTGCCTTCCAGCACCAATGTGGCATCTGAGACAGAGCAGGAGTCTCAATACCGCTGCTGGATAGACAGATGGTTAGACCTTGACCTTGGGCGAATTCCTTTCCCAGGATCCCCTTTTGCCATAAATCCTGGAAAAATTTGTTCTTCCTCTCCCACATCCCCTGTGATGTCGCCAGGACAAAGCCTTGGAGGCCACGGGCCCCCTCTCAACGTGCCTCTCATAAGACCCACGTGGTGATGATCAAAGCAACAAGATTATGCACACAGAAGGGTTTTAGGTAATTCCATAGTGACAAATATTGTCGCTAGCCACATGTGGCAGTAGACTTGTGCAAGATCGAGCTCTATGGGGGGTTATCTTTGGTGAGGAGGCAGCTCTATATGAGTAACCTTCCACGAAGACCGGGGAAGGGATGAATGTTCATATCAATCCCCCACGAATGATAACCCCTCCCCCCCAACCCCCATTCTATGGTCCTCTAGTGTCAAGCTGGTGCTGCCCGGTGACTACCCGCCTGAATCACTGAAACCTCAAGCTGGGAGCCCAGACACAAGCTAGAAGCATCAGGTGTTCCAACCCCCTGGGAGCCCAGAAACTTCTCTGTTCAGAAACCACAGTTTGCGAGTTTCATGTACACAAGCAAATGCCGACGAAGTTTCAACCTTTTTATTCAAAGCAGCTTCTCACAATGTATAAATACTGCATATTAGCACACATGAAAAATACAACTTCTAAGGCACCCAGAAATGTGTTCATACACGTTACAGGACCATTCACAAAGAGAGTGTACAATTTGCTCTAGACAGTCAGCATTTGATAAGTCAGAAGATTATTATCCCTCAGTACTGCACCCAGTCTCGGGAAATATTTACAGCGCAGTGAGAAAGGGTCAGCTGTACCTGCTTTATAATTCTATGAAGTACTCATACTTACAAATATTCAGAACTAGTTAAAGACTCTCCCATGATAACCTGGCAAAATAAAACGAGTAGCCTAATTTGCAAAGGTCTCCTTGGATTCTGGTGCGCGTGCTACACCCATGATCAAATCCAAACACTCTTAGGGTGGGCTGGAGAAGTTTTTGGTAGCCTGCTTCATTATCAGAAGTTTGGTAATAAGCCTTACCACTAGAATGTCACTTCGTAAGCGTCAATCATTTCTCAACCTGTTAATGGATCGGTGATTTCATCATGAATGAGAAATGGGGCATCCCTTGGTGTGAGAATTGAGGGAAATTCTTCTCATGCCAAACAGGACATTGGAATGGGTCAATGAAGAACAAAAGGAGGTGGAAATTTAGCAACTGCAGGATGCTGCACAGTGTAGACGCATTTTTAAAAACTCACACAGGAGGTCCCGATTCTGATGGAACCATCTACACTGGTCAGCTCATCTGGAAGAATGCCAGACTTCCACCTTCTATGATATGGATAAAGGCTGGGACTGCACAGCAGAAACACCCACCTGAGATCCCAAGTTTCAATCTGAGAAACTCGTCTTCCAGAGCCTTCTCAAGGTGATAAATCCCTCTGCATGGCCAGCCAGGTTGGTGGAAGCGAGCAGCTTCTCTGTGCCATAAAGCATGCCCACCTCTGTCTGGATGTGCCCACAGTCTATGAAACTTGTGTTTTGTTGGAATAATGGAATTCTTTGGTCCTTGGTTTTATTGAAAGGCAATATTTTCACAATCCTGTCAACGTGGACATCAGCAAATGACTTCCAGCTGGGACTCATGGCACAGGGACAAGTTTAATACCAGATGGAACGCTCTACGCCCTCCAAATTTCCCGGAGCCCCCTGAATGAGCTCCAGCGTCAGGACAGGTGCTGGGCCACTGAGGCACGGCTAACCCAGAGAGACACCAGAGCCGAGGCTTAAGATCAGATGTCGGTGCTTCTGACTGCCGCACACACTGCGGACATCGGAAGCAAATCTCCATCCTGATGGTAGACCTTCTGAACGCTTACTAGTGCTGAACTCAATAACTTGACTTTAGCCATACGATAGCCCTGGTCTCAAGTCATCTGTAAAGCCTGTTAGGAGAATCAGCCGGGAGCTATGGAAGTGTGGCCTATGGAAGTGTGGCCAACCGAAAGGAATTGTAACTTTTGATAAAAATTTACGTCCAAATTCCAGATGGTTTTGCTGGGCCTCGGACACAGTAGATGCACTACCAATGAGCTCCATGACTTACACTCCATTAAAACGGCCCCTGGTGAACGGACTCAGCTGATGTGATGCTATTCATCTAGTTTGCCTTTGCCCTGCTAACCTCAAGTTTAGTATGGCTTAACATGCACAGTTCATTGATAAGACACTCGGGGCACGTGGGAATGCTGATTAAGTAACTGAAATTGACTTCAGATTGTCTACACAGTAAGACTCACATGTAAACTTTGTTAACATCTCTCAAGGAGTGCTGACCTCAGCCTGGCTGGACGGTTCCAGGTCAATGACAAGGGCCCTGGGGTCAACCCCCAAGGTCAAGAGCAGAAAATATCATTTGTTCAGAACAAATGATAGACCAGCAAGCCCTCCCTGTGACCACACCTAAACCATGTGAACAGTACGAAGGTGGCTCCGGAAAACCTGTCCTTGGTCCATTCGTATGGTGAAAGATAATCACCAAGGTGCCTATCTGGCCCCTGCTGCCGTCAGCTCAACCAAACTCTTCAGATTAGCCATGATTCACAGACTGTATTGAGTCCATCAACATGGCTTATGTTACTTGGAAGAAACAACCCGTATTACCCTTATTTTTATTTTTTTGCAACAAGCTTAAGGCTCTGTTCACAGACTCCATCAACTGCCACACAGTGAGACTTTATGGGGAGGTCCTAAACTACATATGTAGTTGCAAAAGGTTGGAAAATTTACTGATCCTAATGGTAAGGCTTATCCACAAATTCAATACATTTTCAAATTATACTTCAAACTTAACTGCTTTGAGAAAAAGAGACTAAAGCTGCTCTCTGACAATATGAGAGCAGTAGATTCTAATGAAAAAGTAAACTAAAACCAAATTGGCACCAAACCAGTATGCTATTTTTTGAAAGAACAAGTGATATTAATGGAAAAGATTGCCTAAAACGCATATCCTAACTTACCACAGAAATATAAAAGTTTATATTCTGAAAATATATACTGTATTAAAGTCTGTAAGCATTTCAACCAAAATCTGCAGAAATAACTGAGCAACACTTATCTACAACAAAAATATACATGCAAGACAACCTCCAAATGGTTTCCCTTAAATATCTACAAAGGCAAAGTGTAGATTTTTAAAGATTATACAAAACCATTTACAGAGAATAAAATAAAATACTTAAGAAATCTCATTTAGAGTCTTAAATACTGTGTATATTAGTGAGAGTGTCTAAACTAATATGTACAACAGACCTAAGTGTCTGAATACAGAAACACAGAAGAGAAGCAGTTCTGCATTTTAAATATTCACGTAGGAAGATTTGAAGACGTTTCTCTTTGTTTCTCTTAAAAAATTTTTTTTCCACAGAAACTAGATTGGAAAATTGCATGAATGTGACTCAATTTCAAATTAAAAAAAGTTTACAAAATTTTCTAAACCAACAGTTAATGGGAAATGCCATTCAACATTCAGTCAAGGCTATTTTTAAACGTGGATATTTGCAGCTACAGTTGCATTGATCAGAGTCCATTTTGACTATTACTTTTCCATCCTCACACCAAACTTCATAGGGAAAAAAACCTATCGTCATGCTTCAGAGAGAAAATTTCCTAGCTGTGTCTATACTGAACAAGAATAACATTTTAAATCAATTCTCTGCTACCTTCTCAAAGCTACTCGATTTCATTCTTAGAGGGTAATTCTTGATGGTTTTTGCTCACAGACACTATTTGAAAACAGAATGGCGCACGTGGGTGCATCAGCACTAGCGCAAGGTTTTCGAATGGTGGGGAGGGAGCTCTGGCCACCGTGGCAAAGTTCTGCACAAAGTCCTCTCAGAACAGGAGCACTAAGTCCAGTGGCTCCACTACAAGATGCTAGGGGCTGATCACCAGGGGTTGGAGCAGGGGGTGGGGGGGAATTCTAACTCATGGCTGACAGGATGGCAAGGAGCGGGCTGCCTAGAGGGTCCCTTGACTGCAGAAGTACCCTCGACTAACTTCCCACCCGTAGCTGTCCTTCCGACTCCAAAGGTCATTCTGGGTTAGGTCTGCCAAGACCCGGCACAATTCCTCAGAGACCCGCCCCCGCTCTGGAAAGGGACAGACAGAGTGGTGTGGAGGCGAAGCAGGGTACGGAGAGGGCAGAAAGGATGCTATGGGCGGAGAGAGGGCTGTGTGCCTGAAGATAAGAAGTGAAAGCCTGAGCCCCTCATCTCAAGAAAGCTGTTAGGATAAACACAGACACATCCACAGGTCTCGCATTTTCCATCCCAGGTCAAATTGCCAAAAGTTACCTTGATTTCATCTTCACAGTATCAAAACAACTATCCAGAAAGTGGAGAACTCAGCCATGCGGTCTACCCCACAGCAAACAGATTTAACCTACTTCTACCCAATTGGTGGAACATTCTCCTCGAATAGACTGCATAGAAACAACCAAACACAGACCATCCTTTAAGGCACCTCCTGTCGTACCCAGAACCTACGAACGGACAGCCAGGAACTCTACCCTCGTAACGGTTTCCTATTCTGACCTTATCATCAGAGATCCTTCAAACGGTCAGAAGTTTGGATCTGTGATATGGCCGAAGCTACAGCATTTCGGGTTCTTTCCGCAGAGAACAGAGATGGACACTGATCCAAAGGAACTTCCAAACATCCTCTGCCATCCTAATGGGAATCCAGACACTGCTTCCATAGACAGGAAACCGTTTCCCCCAAAAAAGTACACAGAAAGCTCGGGGCTCTTTCTTCAGAGGATTTAGCAGTGGGGGAGAGATTATCTGCACGACACACGAGAACGATGTCTGTCCAGGGGCTTGGGGAGAGCATCTGTCTGCTTTCTCAGAGGAAGAGACAAAACCCAAGTGGAGACAGGACGGCAGGCATCTGGGCAAAAGCAGGTGTTTCCCCGAAGTAATCCCCCGCGGCCAAGGTCTGCGGTTTCTGCGGGATCCCAGGGGGCCAAGCAGAGCTAGGAGAAGGAGAGGGGAAGGCAAGAAGCCTCCCCTTCCCTGACCCTCCTAAGGTCATGGGCAACTCAAAAGGAGAGAGGCTATCTATAGAGGGAACCCCGGCCATTGTAAGGATCATGTCCAGATGAACGTCACTTGCACCGTCTACAAGACCACGCCTCTCGCCATAGTGTAGATGCTCAACCTGTTCTTAAAACACAGAGCTCAGGGCTGTGAATCCCCCTCCCATTGCATCTGCTCACCTTTAAAAGAGAAAGGGCCAGAGGGAGACAGGAAACTGTGGCAATGGCGCTCCCTGTTCTCAACCTGCCTCCCCTCCCCCAAGGTGCCCCGGCACTCACTGCTCCACTCGCTGTGTGCAACAAGGGCTGAGATGGGCTGTTGAGCACAGAGGGAAACCCAGATCGAAAACAACTCCACCCCTTCTCTGCGGCTGATCCATGGACTTTGGGTCGATGGTCTAAATTCAGATACTGGGGTCTCCATGCAGCCCAGCGACCCTGGGACAGGAGACCTCATCCCTGGTTATTTCTCCCTGATGTAAGTAAATGATTCACACCTCCTGACAGCTCAACGGACAGCTCCCCACCTCCCTGGACGGCCGAAACCAGACACCGCTGTCCACATGGAAGAAAGGGACTCTGAAAATCTAAGCTCCGTCGTTTGCCCCAAAGAGAAAAGGCTCATTCTAGACAACATGCAATCCCTAGGCAGGGCCGATTAGCTCTTCCTGACGTCACAAATTAGGGACTGGGTCTGTGTCAGTACCATTCAGGCTGGAGGCCCCTTTATCTCGTTCAAGGCAGCAGAGTGAAGAAAAAACTCTCCCATAATTTCTCCCAACAACAAGTAGGCAATTATTACAGCTGAGAACCATTTACACGAACAGAATCTGGTGCAAAACTATTCCTTTTACCCACAAGGATCTCTCTGAATTGTATTTCTGCGTGGTTCATTGCTAGAACACACCAAACGGCATGAACCTCATATGGGATTTGGTCCAGGGCAGTAGGAAAATAATATCTGTGTCAACGACAGATATCATAATATATAAACAAAATAAATAACTTAAATAAGGTTGATTAAAGAAAAAAAAACCTTTTTCCTAGTAGTTCATGTTTTTGTAAAACTAGCTTTACATATAATACACATAAATTATCAGAATTTCCACTTACGTTGTTTTAAAAATATATATTTAACAAAACATTCCTAAACGTACAATATGTGGGTTTGCAAATCACTCAACTGGGTTTTAAGACCAAGCCCTAAAAGTCACACAGATTTGCATCAGAGAGAAGACTGAGGCTGGCTCGACACAACCGCTTTCGCTCATCGGTCTGGAAATTCCCTAAGGTGGACCGTCCCCCATCACCTGATCTGCACTTGACCGGAGAGAGCCATGCAGCCAAGTCTCCAAAGCAGAGGCACTGTGTAAACACAGCCTGAGTCAGAAGGAAGGAGAAGATCAGTCTTCCCCTTCCTGGACCAGGATGGTGCATTTCAGCGAGTGGGGACTGGCAGAGGCCTGGGAAGATATAGCCCTCGATAGCTCTCTAGCCAGTGCAGGGGCGGGGGGGCTGGGGGAGGCCAAGTATGCTGAGTTTCCCATCCGTTATACAAAACCAAACCAATGCGGAACAACCAAAGGACGCGAGGAAATGGACACAAGAGAGACACCTTGACGGATTCCTTGGCCAGCACAGCCGTGCTCCGATCTCTGAGGCACGGCGCGAAGCTGGAAGTCAGGTGCCCTCGAGTATGGGGGCAAGTGGCCTGGGGCTCCTCAGACTTCGTAAATTTTGTCCTGCAGGTAGCTGAACAGGGAATCCAGGCCCTTGGAGGAGCTCCAGAGCTGCTTGAGCATGAGGCATTCTTTCTCGTTCACATCTTCCAGCACAGATTTCAGGAAGCTCCGAACGAGGCATTTCGACTCCTCCAACACCTGAAGGGAAATGCATGAGCCTCGTTAGCCGGCACCGGGGACTCGTCTCCAGGAGAATGCACTCGGCCTATGACGCACCAGCTAACTTTCCGATGCCCAAAGCTAGAAGAGCCTGCCTCCTGCAGTCCAGAACTTCCCAAGCCTGTGTCCCCACCGATGCCAGGAATGGGTTCCAGGCATGCAAAGATGTTGAGCCCTCGGCCCCTGGGATGGCTGGGTGGGGCCCACGTTACCCCCGACTGCGAGAGTTTTGTCCTTTCCCCGAGGGTCTGACATACACTCAGAATCATTTTCTACAGGTAGCATGAAAAAGTTTGGGAAACACTGCTTTCACCTCCACAGGCTTCGCTGTGAAACCGCAACAATGATACCCGGCTTAAGGATGGTTGGAATCACAGAGTAAGATAATGAATGGACACGGACAGCTGTCAGAGTATCCGCAGGCCCCGCCCCACCCGTGGTGCCTCTTGTTGACCAATTGCAACAGCAGTAACAGTAGTGATCGTTGTGAGAATCGTAATGATAATCGCAATAATTGCAGTGAAGGGGGAGAACAGTGGTGACAGAGAGTAATAACGCCACAGGACTACAGTAGCAATGAGAATGGTAATGTCAGTAATGTGGCGGAGACAATGGAACAGTGGCGAGGATGCGATGGCATCAGGACAGTGACACGGCAGCAATTGCAGTGAGGCCGGTACTAGTGGTAAGAACAGTCATCACAGCATCCTAGTTACGAGTGACAAGGACCGGACTGATCAGCGGAATGGTAACAATGCCCCCACAAGCACTACTGACCAACAGCCTGCCTGAGAAGCACTCTCCCTGCTTTCTCTCATCTCTTCCTCATGATGACTCCATAAACAGGTTGTATTTTTGTCGCCATGTTACAGATAAAGGAGGTCCAGGTGCCCAGGTGTGATGGACGTGGCCTGCAGTCACCTGGCTGAACCGGCTGGGCCGCTGCCTCGCTCGGGCATAGCCATGGTGGGGCCATGAGGCCTGGCCTCCACCTTCCTCTGCTGATGTCAAGGCTTCGCACACGCTCTCCCCAAGGGCTTTCCAATAGAAAAAGGGAGACAGGAGCTTCCTTGCTCAAGCAGGCAGGCAGGGAGCTGGCATTTTCCTCCTTGGCCCAGGCTGGAGGCAGCCTCCTGCCTTGCAAGGATTCCCCTGAAGAACACCATCTCCCAGGCTGTAAGGCAGGTTTCTTTCTCAGGCAGGTTCCTTTCTCCAAAGCTCCTGATTCCAGGACCGTCAACAGGAGACATTTGCTTGCAGCGTTTCGTCAACAGCTCGTTCCTGGAGCACCTCCACTGCCCAAAGGCCAGACTCCTTGGGGGAGCCTCAAGGCCTTTCTCCTACCTTCCTCTTCAGCTTTCATGTCCCTCCAACACCCCGTGTACCTGCACAGACCGCTGGGGGCTGCCGCCTAAACCCCACAGGGGTTTTTGGACTCCTGTGACCTCACTCATACCACTTCCTCTGCTTAGAATGTCTACGTGTGTCTCTCCATGCAGCGGATTGTAGGGGTCATCAGCCTTTTTCTGCCCGGGGATTCCTGAGACATGGGATTGTCTGTGATCAATTCAGGAAGAGTCCCAAGCAAAGTGGGATGAGCTGGACACCACAGTTATCAGGAAAATTTAAAAGAGAATCCACAGAAAGAGATCAGCAGAATGCATGGCCCTTAATATGTGTTCCCCAGCGATGCGGGCACACGGCCACCCCATCATCACTGGCTTCCAGGGAGCAGAGCGTACACACAGTAGGTGTCCAGTTGAGGCCGAGGAGGCAAATCATGAGCGGCATGGCAGCTGGGGGCAAGGGGGCGAGGGGCAGACAGAGAGAAGGAAGAGGTGCTCGCAGGTCTGATCCCATAACTGCAGCCCAGCAACCCCCTGACTCTGGAGCACACACAGGGGCCCCCCCTCACACCGGCCCTTTTCTCCCAAATCACCTTTCTCATTTCCTAGACCAGCACTGTGGCTCCAGAAACGGCCTCCACTCCCCCTTTCTACAGGATATTTCCATACTGTGCTCAGAGTGACTTTTATGAGATAAAATCGACACTTAATTAAAATTGGGCGCCTCTGCAGAGGTGTTACTTATTTATCCACTTCTCAGTGTGTCTTCAGAGTCCAGTGGTGATGCTTACATGCGCCAAGCACTCCGTGGGCAGAAGTGAAATGCAGGCGTGGCGTGTGCTGGTTTCTCTCATCTCTCGGATGGTGTAATACCCTTGGTCCTTATTTGCCTTTGTGTCTCATATTCTTTGAAAACTACAGATGTTTTGTGCTTTCCTGTGTGTCTAGGACTTTCTTTTAAGGCAACCTACTCTACCTCTGAGTATAAATCTCTGCCGTGTGGTTTTCAAACTGGAGATGATGGGGAATGTATCTAAGAATGCAGACTCTCTCTCTCTCTCTCCTGGTTTAAGCTCTCAACACCGAGATGAGGCACTGTGGTGGTGTTACACACGCCCTGCATGACCTCTGGCAAGTCAGTTGACCCCTTCCAGCCTCATCACCTCGTCTGTGAAATGGGTCTGTTACAAGCACAAGCACACAAAGACACGGGAACTCACCACTGCGCTGCAGGATGCCATCTCCTTGACCCGCAACATGACTTCCTGGCTGAACGTGGTTGGCCAGAAGACCTGGGACACCAGGCCTCTGCTGCACGCCTCCTGGGCAGTGAGCTTCCGCCCACAGAAGAGCATCTCATTGGCCTGAAAAAAGCAAAGGTGTGGGAAGGCTGAGAGCCCAGAGCACCTTCCACATCTGTTAGCAAGGCCTGGGCTGGACATGCACAGCTGTCCTGGCTCCCAAAGGCAGGGTTTTCACCTGGGAGAAGCTTTGGGAACTACTTGTGTCTGTGTCTGTGTGTGTTTCTGATCAGAGGGTCCACAGCTTTCTTTAAATTCCCAACAGCAGCCGCGTACCTACCGTGGGTTCATTTGCCCAACACCCCTCCCCACTTCCGGCAGCGGACCCGCGGCAGTGGGCTTGCACCTCGGGCTGGGTCCATTTCAGCGCTGACGCCCCCTCCCAGCAATGAACACATATCCACCCATGTAATAAAGCCCTAAGCTAGAGGTGACGGGAAGAATCTTTCTCCCTCTCTGGTTACGTGCTCAAGTCAAGGAGCCCATGGCCACCCACTGCTGTGTCCCCACTCTTTGGAGAAGTGGGTCCAGCAAGAAAGGAAGGTTGGAGGACAAGAGCCCTCACTGAGCTGGGATTCCTGGACCCCAGCATCCCCAAGGAAGGCTCCACTTCCGGATACCCAAGTTAGGACAACAACTGCATTCTTTTTCCTCTGCCTTTAAACCAGTTAAAGTGCTTCCATCACTGGCAGCCAGAAAGGTCCTAGATAATACCCTAATACTAACGCAGAGAGGCGCGTCTCCCCCGGTGGCCCAGGGCTGTGCTCAGTTGTGAGGGGCAAAAAGCACCCTCCCTACCTATACCCCTGCCCACTGGCCTTCTGTGGTTTCCTTCCAAACCCCACTCCCCAAAGAATCTCCTCTTGCTTTTTGTTCACAGCTTCCATACATGTCCTGGGAGGAGCCCAATGGAGAGATCCTAGGCACCGACAGCCCAGTGCAGCTACCACTACGACTTACCAAGCGACTCTCCCGCTGACAACTAGCATGTAATGGTTACCGCCATGTGGTGGGGTCCCTATCTCCTTCAGGATAAATCCCCACCTCCCTCGCGCAGCAGACAATCCCTTCCCTGACCAGCCATCCATCTGCCTGCCCCTTGCATGCTTAGCCCCTCTTGCATCGATGCTGACATGCCCGGCTCTCTCAGCTGCTGGGTCTACACGTGTGTTTCCCCCTTTGTTCTGGGCATCACTGAGGGTCGTGATGACCCACAGGACCATCATTCTCTGCCAGGGTAGAGAAATTTACCAGGCCAGTAATGAGCCTACAGCATGCATCTGGGTAGAGGTATGAAGACAAATATATGTCATTATACTTGTTTAGAAACACCTCTGTCTCAGGACAGAGAAGGGGAAATGAAAGCGAGGAACTCAATAGAAGGACCCGACCAGGACACAGTCGGCATGAAGACATCTCAGTCAGCAACATTCTTGGAGTTTCAGAAATGGTTGAAATAAAAGAGACAGAGAAAGAGATAAGGCTGTACAGTGTTCACATTTTTGCAACCACAAAGGACGGGGAGGAGCAGGAGCGGCTCTGGGTCTGGGCACAGCACAGTGGCCGAGATCAAAAGGGAAAGTGTTTGCTTCCTGGGCTCCCTGCCTGCCTCATTTTCCTGCCACGGGTGAGACTGTGAGCAGCCTGGAGCAGGCCCCAAGGTCCTGAGTCTGAATGGCCTTACCGGCCACCTGCTGGCCCTCCTGTGTGGATGGGGTGGTGCCGGTGGACGGGGGCTACTGGGGGTCTCCAGTGACCTCGTACTTGCTCTTCCTGTTTCGTGCATCAAAGAGTGACACTGAGGGGGACACTGGGGGTCCCCTTCCTTGCAGACTCACTCGGGAGGTGCCCGCATTGGGAGCCTTCTCTAACCACCTCTGCACCTCATCACAGTACAGCAGCGTGGCCACTTATGGGTCTTCTCCCTCCCCAGGTAGGAAAGCCGAGGTCGGCAGCACCTGGGCAGAGGGAAGTACCGGCCACAGAATCAGGCACCCTTGCTCTGCCCTTGGCTTTGCCCTGTGACCCTATGCAAATCTCTCTGCCTCTCTGCATCTGTTTACTCATCTCTGAAGTGGGTACCAATTACCACCTGTGAGGATTCACAACGAGAGAACAGGAGACCAGGGAAACACCAAGCCAGCCATGCATCAGCGCCCACCGACGGGATTACCAAGGACAGAGTCCCTGTGTCACTCATCTCTGCGCTTCTAAGCAGGTAAAGCAAAACGCCTGGTGCCTCCTGGGAGCTCACTTAGGTCTGTGGACTCAAAGAAGGAGCAGCACCTGCTAGAATACCACTCAGCTCTCCTTGCTGCAGTTTCTCTGCCGAACAGAGGGCAGCAGGACCTACCTTTGTGGGTGCTGAGCAAGAGTGAATGAGACCACCATGTGGAAAGTGACCAGTAAAGTAGCCCGCACGTGGTGCCGAGCACAAGCTTGGAGAACCTTGCTGGGGCAACCCGCTCGGTCCTCTGTCATCAGAGGGCCCATGTGGCTTCAGTGTGTGATGCAGCACGGTGGACACGCTTTGCAGAATGCAAGTATGAAAGGGACGGCAGGAAGCGCCAAGGTGATCGGGCCATCCCTGTGCAGGATCTCAGTACCAACAGCACTTCCGTGAGGGCCCCATTAACTCCAGGGGATGGCTGGCACCTGAGGGCTTCACCCAAGGACCTCACCCTGGGGTGGGAGATGGAGAATCTCAGGAATCCTAAGGACGGAAGGGGCACGGACCTCAGTCTGCTCAGTGGGTGGTGGCCGTGCTGAGCCCACAAGGCTTCGGGAGTCACACAGGAGTTACTCTTCCAAGCTGTGGGATGTGAACATCAAGGCCAGAGACCAAACACGAAAAGGCCCAGAAGGCCTGGGTCATTCAAACCTTTTGAGCCTTGCCAAGGGGCTCCAACTCAGAATGGAAGACCCACCAAAGGCTTTGTGAGAGACAAACAGATAAATTATTGGAGGGCCAAGAAGCAGTCGGGAACGGAGAGGATGGAGGAAAGAGTTTCCAGGACCATCTGTCACAGCAGAGCAAGCTAACAGTGTCAGGGCTGATGACGGGCCTGCCAGGCTCAACACACAGGAGGTCACAGGTGTCCCTTGCAATGGAATGTGGCCAGTTTTCCTCCAGTTTTTCTCCAGTATCAGACAAGAGCACCTACACCTGCACATGTGGGTGCTGGAACTTTCTAGAACTGGTGTGGAGGTCCTTCTTGGAGGGACGAGGGGTTACAAGGAGCTGGCACTTGATTTCAGACAATACGGTCTAGGTCAAACAAGCACCAGGTAGAGACATCCCCCCCCCCCCCGCCCCCTGCCCAATTTCGGACTCACTCTGTGGATGCAGGCCCTCCTGTAGAGGTGGTAAAGAGCACAGACTCTGAAGCCAGAGAGTTTGTGGTTCAGACACCACGACTGCCCCTCCCACTGTGTGACCCTGTACAACTCACCCTCTCTGAGCCTCAGCCTCCAATCTGTCAGGTGGAGATAACTACAGTCCTACCTTACAGGGTTATGGGGGGACGGGGACCGAGTTAGCGGCCGTCAAGCCCTGGCCGTGGTGAGTGCTTTCCAAGTGTTAGCTGTTGCTGGCCCCCGACCACGCTTGCTTCATGCTATTGGTGCAGAATCTGTCAGCAGCCTGCAGTGAAGCCCACCGCTCACTCAGAGGCCCCTCTGCCTGCTTACTGACACATGACTCGGCAAGTTCCTTAACTTCTCCAGTTTAGCTCGCCAGCTGTGTGACGGAGACCAACACAGGTTCTCCAGGTGCAACCTGCCCTGGGATGGCCCCAAATCCCCTCCTGCTTCTGGGACACACAGCAGGACTACATTTCCCAGCCTCCCTTGCAAGTAGGTGTGGCCACGCCACCGAATCCTGGCCCCTGAAAAGTGAGTGGGGATGAAGATGCCTTTTGCAGGCCTGACTCCGGAAAACACTCGAGCTCTCTCTACACATCCACTGGCCGGAAGCACAGGTGTGTCTACCAGATGGAAGACGCCTGGGCCCCCAGTCAGTGTGGACGGCCAGACTGCGGCAAGAATGAGAAAGAAATTTTTGTTGTTTGGACCCTGGGATTGTGGGATTGTTTGCTACAGCACACAGTCTATTCTGATACAAGGTCTTATCAGGCTATTGTGAGGAATAAATGAAAGAATGGCTGCAAAGTGCTTGAACTTAGTTCAGTTGGCTTTAACTAGTTACGTGCTTAGTTACCTGAACTAGCTGAATTGAGTTAACTCAGTTAAGTAAACAAAGTCTGTGTTTGGTGAGCGAACATTGCCATCATCTTCTCAGCCCTTGGGCACACCCAGCCCTGGCATCTGGTGGCAGCGCCGGAAGGTTCCAAGGGCAGCCTGCCCGCATCCCAGCTGCCCTGGAGGGAGGCAGAGGAAGCAGAGACAGTCAGCAGATTCCACCAGCCGGGGGAACCCCTGAGCTCCTTATTCATATGTAGGGCCATATCCTAAATCCAGAACAGAGAAGGGGTCTTGTCAAGATCACAGAGAGGGATTCTGCCCAAAGATGGAGGAGGCTTACCAGTGCAACGCCCAGGATCTGGGGAAAGGTGTATGAGGAGCAGCCAGCGGGTGTGAGGCGGATGGTGGCATACGGGGTCTGAAACCAGGCCTTCTCACTGGCCCACACGATGTCGCAGAGGGGCAGGATGGAGGCACCAAGGCCCAGGGCAGGCCCGTTGATCGCGACCACGATGGGCTTCTTAAACTGGATGAAGGCCTTCACGAAGTCCCTGGGAGAAAAGAGAAGACCCTCTTTAACAGGCGACCAGGCTTGCCCAGACCTATTTGACACCCTTGAACCTACCGAGGCTGCAACCGGCTTCCCCGGTGCTGTCTGGCACCCTCCGGTCATCAGAGGAAAGAGGGTGCCAGGCAAGGGTCACATCCTCCTGGACACCAAGCCACTAATATGCAGTCACAGGCATGGCACACGTGGTGGTCAGTGGCAGGTTTTCAGAAAGAAATTCATGGGGGGTGACTGCCTTTCCCCGTTTGCCCAGATGGTCCCAGGTCATGCCTGTTGTCCCAGTACTACACTCACTCCCTGGATATTCGCAACTTGTAAATATCCTAAGGAAGCCAACCTGAATGTCAAGTTTAGAACCAGCAAGAGAACAAAAATGAGGCCTATTTGAACACATGGAGAGAAGGAACATTCTAACAGCCCTGGCCGAGGGTGGAAATGGTGGTGTTGGGAGGTATGAATGCCTTCGTGTTGGAGGTATTCCACCTTCGGCCAGAGGATCGCTTTGGGTGAAGTTGTAGAGGGGATTCAAGCTTCAGAAGGTGGGCACGGGTGAGGACTGATGGCACATAACATTTCTTTCAGTCCTAGGCTTGTCTGACTCTGAATCAGGGATTCCAGACTCATCTGGATGTGAGGGATGAGACTCATCTAGGGTGGTTCTAGAATGCTGACAAGGATCCATCCATATGTTAGGGTGGCTTCAACCAAAAGTGGGGGACACTGGACCCCCCCTGGAGGCATGAGGCATCTGGGATCCTGGCTCTGAGATTTGGAGACATTTTATCACCCTGCCCTTCTGCAGTGAGTAAAGTTCCTGCATGCATTTGTACCCATTAAGCAGAGCCACCTCTACCTTCCTTTGCCCCAGAATGCTTTTTCCCTTTCCTCTTGCTGCTATATAAGATCTATAAAACGTTAATGTTCATCTGGACATGGAGGAAAGATCCAAGAGGTCTAGTAAAGCCTGCATCCTTCATTATTCCCAGGTGGAAGACTGGAAACTACTGGGAACTCAAAAGAATAAAATCCATACTCCTGACCATGACCTTGGTCTGCTTCTGCCTACATGTCTCTTGTCTCCCTCATGCCTGCTCATTATGCATGAGCTGCACGGGCCTTCTGAGAGTTCTTGGAAAACACCATTATCACAATTTGCAATTATCCTCATTACTTGCTCGCTTACTTGCTTTTGGAATCTCCTCCTTCTCCAGCTCCTTGCGGAAACCTGCAGGTCTGCCTCGTACACAGGCTTAGTGCCCATATATACCAGAGTTCACACTCAGGCAAATGATTGCCAAATAAACAGAGGGGTCTCCCAAGAATGGGAGTGAATATGCAGATGTGCGGCAGGGACACACCAGCTGTTCACCAGAGCCCAACTATCTGTTCCCTCTTCTTCCTGAGTCTGCTGCTGGAACACATTTCCCTTCCCTCGCAGGTGGCTGTCGCCAAGTAACCAAATGCTGGCCATGGAAGGTGAATGGAAGCCATACGCACACTTCTGGGCCCGTGCGCGGAAACCTCCCACCATGAGTCCGCAAGCCTTTGACAGGCATGGCAGTCCTGGAAGGCATGTCCTGAGCCACAAGATGGAAGGAGTCTGGGCTCTTAAGTCATACTTGGAGGGCAGCCATGGGCTCAGAGTAACACGATTTCAGGTTCCCATATATAAGAAGTAGATTTCTATCACAACTGAGTCATCACATATATTTGGGTTCATTCATTACAGCAGCTAATACTTCACTAAATCTGGCTGATTTATTCTTCCTCAAGGATAAGCATTTCCCCCAATCCTCACCAAGAGATGTAGCCATCACAGTGATATGTTGGGATTGGATTCAACTGTGAGAAGATTGGGGTAGGGGGCGTCTCATGAACTATGTGTTGTCATGTAAGTCGCACCCTTAACCCAGGCTCGAGGCATCCCATCTCCTGACTCCCCGAGCAGCGATGTGTGAGTTGAAGGGGGTGTGCTCTCAGCCATTGCCAGCCCATGGCAGCTGACCCCCAAAAGGACGCTGCTGCATTCCGGCACCACGGCCTCTGGTTCCTGGTTTTCTGGTGGCCCACTTTCCGGCCTGACTTCCTAACTTCATGGCCTCAGTCACTGACCTTCATGTGTGACTTTTTACCAAATGTAATTTGGAGGCTGCACAGCACATGGGACTTCTTGGCAGGGTCCTTGGAGGCAGAGGTTCTGAGTGATTTGGGGCCACCATTCCACATCTAAACCCCTTCATACACAATTCCAGAACCTTGCATCTTGGAGCTGGAAAGGAGTTCGGGCAGTCGTCGAGCCAAGTCTTCCGCTCAGTGCAGGAGTCCCCTCCTGGCATCCTGAGGAGGCCATCCCCCAGCTGCTGTAGACACTTCCAGTAAAGAGGTCCTTCCCTAGCAGGATGCCTGCCCACTGCGGACCTCTCGCAGGCCCAATCTGCTCCAAACTGCACACGGCAGCCCTTCAGGAATTCACCTCGGCCCTCACGACCTTCCAGAAAGCACACCGTGCCAGAGCCCAGAGCCCTTTCCTCTGTGGTCTCCAGCCTGAGCCCTGTGCAGAGGCACTGAGCACCCCAAGGATGGCTAAGGGGACCCCGCACCCCCACGCCACCCTGTTTTCTGTTCAAGCCGCTTCGTGGGCTCCCATCCTAGATATGAAGATGCAAATGCACAGACCACTGTCCCCATCCCCTTCCTCTCACTCAGGCAGAAGATCTCTATCACAAGGGCCCTGTGGATGCAGAAGCCAGAAACCAAACAGGATATTGCATTACAGACACTGCCGCTCAGATATCTGATCCTGCCTCTAGCAGTGGGACTGTGCAGGGGAGACGGCTTGCCATCTTCTTTAGCATCAAAGTCCACCAGTCATGCTGACCCTGGCCCCTGCCACTTCCTCTCCACGGAGCCTGAGCCCTGTGGCCTCTGGCCATCTGGGTGCTGGGCTGCTCTGATGTGGCAGAAGCAGGAACTTTGGGGTCAAGTCTCCACTCTGCCCCTAACTGGTAATGAGATCTTGGGCACTTTGCTCACTCTCTAGAACCCCATTTTACTCCCTCTCAAATGGGAAAGCCAATGGTTTGTCCCCAGAGGGACAAAAGTGTCCTGCCTGGCACGCAGGAGCCCTCGGTCACTACTACTCTTATTATAGTCGGTGCACCTGTCAGGGACGGCGGGCGCTGCTCTCGCTCTGTTCTCAGCTGCCAGAGATCCACCCTCCAGGCCCAAAGGAGGCTCCGAAGCACTACTCTGCACACAGGGTTGTTTACATTCCCGGAACAACTGGCATTTCCTGTGTGACCCGGTTATCCATTCCCTTTAACCAGAGCCGCGGGGTACGGCAGCCCACCGCCAATGTTCAGAGCCAGTACGGGACCCGGGAGCACCAGATACACACAGTGATGGGCATCCTGGCCCCCACAGCGGTGCTCTAGAAGCCCACTCCACAGTCAGACCAGGCTTAGCTAGAACTCATGGCTGCATGTGAACAGTACTAGCAATGGGAGTACTTCTTTCTTCACACCTGTTCTAAGTACTACTTGCCAGGTCAGCCCAAGTGTTTCACACGGGCAATCTGCTCACTCTTCATCCTGGCAACCGGCCAGCAGGCCACCGCGTCACCTGGGAGGAGGTCGGGGGAGGGCAGCCTCTCTCAGGATAGGGCTGACAGCCTTGTTTGGGTCCTGGACAGAGGCCTGCGCCGGATGAATCATCTGAGCTCTTCTCACATCTGCTAGTTCATTCAACAAACATCTGTAGACTGCACACGGCGTCCTGGGTCACGTGTGTGCGTGTTTTCTCTAGGAAACGAGGAGGATGGGGTGGGAGCGGCGCTGGGGGGTTGCGGGGGTCGTGCGGCTTGTCCGGATCCTGGAAGTCGGCCTAGCCAAGAGCATGCGTGCCCCCAGAGAACTGCAAGGGACTGTCACTGAGGCCAAAATCTGTTCCAGCCATGTTAGATTTTGAACAAAGTTCTTTCACAAGAGACTTCTCAGATTGCAACTATGTTAATAAGCCTGGAAAATCTGCAGAAGCAGGGACAGGAGCCGTGGTGTGGCCTGAACTCACTTATCCACAGTGCCCCTCACTCATGAGGCCGCCCTGGAAATCTACAGAACAATCTCTGGGAAATGCTCCTCTGCTCCATCAGGTCCCAGACTCTGTGGAGTGTGGCTTCCGGCTGGGGGGAGCCTTCCCCTAGGAGTCTGGTGACGAGGAGCAGGACGCAGTCACTGTCTGACCCCACGAGCACCCTCCTCTACAGTCCTGTCTGCACCCACCCATGCCCTTGAAGTTCCTCACCCACCCTGTTCCTTCCAGCACCTTCTCCTTCACCCTTTCTAACAGCCTTTTATGTTATGTAATAATAAGGACCCAGCTGTTTCTAGAACTTCCAGTGCTCCCAGTCAGCGGTGCAGAAACCCCTGGGCTAGGGTGGGGTGGGGGTTCTCAAGCCCGGCTGCACAGTAGCACCACTGAGGGAACTTTACAGCCACAGCCGTGCCAGCCGCACCCCACTTTCACCGATATGGCATCTTCTGGGGTTGCTGGCAAGCAGCTGGGTCCTAGGAAAGCTCCCCGTGGATTCTCTGTGCTGCTGAGGCTGAGAAGCACTGGTCTAGGGGACACCCCCTCCCCATTCCCTAGCCAGGGGTCTCTGCCGGCTCAGGGATTAGGAGCTTCCACTCCCTCTGAGCACTGGGAAGCTTTCCCTCTGCCACCTCCCCTCTGCTCTGCCGAAGAGAAACTCCCCTTTCTGACAAGACCGCAAATGTCTTCCATCTCACGGGCTGCATTTCTTGAAGGGTGAGTGAGTGCATTCAGCATCTCCTCAAATTTGGGACTTCTGGAAATGCAGCTAATGCAGCCAGTGAAATTCGTAAACCACGTGATAGCTACCACCAAGGCTTTCCCCAGGCTGCAGAGATGGGCGCCCCGTCTCCGATGGTCCCATAAATGAAGGAGGCTCACTGGGGACCCTACGGTTCCCCTCAGCATGTGACGAGGAAACTGCCACAAGGCGCAGCGGAGTCCGAGCAGAGAACAATCCTCTGTGGACGTGGCCAGGGCTGTCTGCGCCCAGGATGCCTGGGAGCGTCATGTGACCACGATGCCCTTTCTAATAATAGTGCTCAGCCTTCTGGCTTCGTCTCTGGGCGAGAAATCGGCAACAGGAAGCACAGAGGTGTGTTGAGGCAGACTTCACCGGATGCTTCGCCCTGAAGAAGGGACTCAGAACTCCACCAGTGACAGCGTCCACGTGTCATCTTTGGGACACTCTGTAGCCCCTGGCTATGGGCTCGGGAGAACCAGCCTCCATGTGACGCTGCCAGGCACAGTGAGAGGAGGCCCCAGAAAATTCCTCACATGCAGCCTCAGGCTCCATGATCCCACATGGATGGGTGTCCGTTTCCAAGAGAGCAGTGGGCATTCCTGCACCATGACCCTTGTCTGAACACAGCCCGAGGGGCAGCAGCAAGTGTGAACCCTTCCCGGGTGGAGGCTGCGTGATGGCCCTTTTGCTTGAAAGAACACTCACTTGCTTTTGATCAATCTATACATAATGGGGAAGTGACTACCTTTCAGTGTTCCCAAAAGGGATACTGATTGTTGGGACCCGATGTCAACCCCAGGATCCCATCGGCAACAAGACAGGGGGGTGGCACTCCCCACCCCACTGGGTCTGCAGACGCCCAGCTGCCCAGGGTAGCCCTCCATCCTCTCCCAAGGGCTGAGCCACGTCAGCTCCAGGACGCAGGAATGCCCAGAAAACCCAACACTTCACCATCTGGCTGAGGGCAGGGGTGGTACAGATTAACACACGGTCATTACCAGATGCTGTGCTTAATTAACTTGAGGAAATAAAACCTCTTTTTGAGAGAAAGAATAAAGTGGGATCTAATCTAGAGATCAGAGGCACCCCTAATTTGGGCAGAAAAATACAGGATACCCCATTAAAATCCCAATTTCAGATAAACAACAAAAAATTTTAGTCTAAGTATATCCCAAATATTGCATAGGATGTACTTACGATAAAGAAAAATTCTTTGTCGTTTAAAATTCAAATTTTAAGGAGCCACCTGTATTTTTATGTGCTACGTTTGGCAAAATGGAGGCAGGTCCCAAAGTGTCCAAACATGAGCAGAGCTCACCTGATGGCTTCTGCAATCCGGGTACTCTCCTTTCTCCTGTCACTGGACAAACGGCCAATTAGGTAGGAGTAATCTAGGCCACTGCAGAATACGCTGCCCACTGCACTGAGAAGCAGCAGTTTGCTGTCGTCCGTGGCCGCGTTGCACAGCGCTCGCCGGACCTCCTTCATAATCTGCGGGCAGAGATGGATTTGCGGGGATGTTAAGTGTCTACCCAGGAGCCAGGGGCTTTCAGACCTCAACCCTGCCAGAGGCCTCACCCCCGAGGGCAGAAGCGAGTACATCTTCCCTTCCTGTGCAAGAAGGCTCCCCTGAATACAAGCCACATCCAGACTAAGCAAAGAAATACCAAAACCAGAGCTCCCTTGCAGCATTCCCAGAGCTGGCACAGAGTGCTAAGAAGGTGGCAGTGAGGTCACTGGCCACGGGCTTAGAAGCCCGTCTTGGAACCGTGTAATCCCTGGTATCTCTCTGCAAATCTTCTTCTAGCATTTACATGTTTAGCCCTTTTCAAAAGTGTGGGGAAAAAATTCCTGTGTGCAGCCCAGGCGAGGTATGCTAGCCTTCTCTAGGAGGCCAGGTTTAATCATACTCTTGCTTGTCCTTAACTCAGCTAAGACTTTTGCATGGTTTGCAGGTGGCACATGGGAAGTGGGTTTTGGCATCAGAACTCATAAAATTTGTCAAGGTGCCAAGGAAGACAACCGTCAAACACAAATTCTGTATCCAGCTAAACTATCATTCAAAAGCAAGGGTAAAAATGAGGCATTTTCAGCAAAAGAATGTTTACCACTCTTAGACCCTCACTGGAAGAATTTAAAAAGGATGCATTTCAGAAAGAAGAAAACTATATTCAGAAAGGGAAAAAAAAACCCTGACATGCAAGGAATAATAACAGCCAGCAAAGAAACGGTGAATGTGTTGACAAATCAATATAAGAATGACTATAAAATCATCATACTGATATTGACCATTGAGGGTGAGGGTTTGCACAAGGGAAGAAGAACCAGAGTCCAGGCGATAATATCATGTACATTGATAGAAGAACGACAACCACATGCCAAGGTTCTATGTCTGGGAGTGGTGGAGAGGCAATGATCCCATTTAGGCTTCACCATGTGTTCGTAACTTAAGGATAACATCTTAAATGTACATGGATTATGATGAAGGGGGAGGGGGGTAAAATAAAGAAAGCTCAATCCAACAGAAGGCAGGGAAGGAGGGGAAAATAAGTGCAGAAAAGGCATGGTAAGAGAAAAAAAGGCATGCACTTGCCTGGGTGGAGCTGAGAGTCGAACTGGGAAGACAATAAGTGAACAGGCTTTTAAAGGACCGTTGTTAATTTTTCAGTAGGCATCATCATAGGGTACAAAGGGAAAATATTATGAGAGCCGGGTTTTTAAAATTAGACTTCTTAAAGAACCCACTTATTAAGCCCTTGGAGGTGCTGGGGATTACACAGAGTAGTTTCCACATATTTTACTCCAAACGATAATCCCGTACAAGAGGGACTGGGATCCCAATTTTGTGGGGAGAGCAAGGAAAACTCAGAGAAGTGATGCAAGTCACCCGAGGTCAGCAGCAAGAGGCAGAACCATGGGGCAAATCTCACCCCCAGGCCCCTTCTCTTTCCACTACTCCATACTGTAGGATGATTTCAGTAAATGGGTGAATTTTAGTGGAAAAAAGTAGGGCTGGATGTCAATCTAAATAGGGAATCTCCCAGCTGGTGCTCTGTGAGGGTGGGAGAGGCATTTTCCATTCTCACCGAGTATAAGCCACAGATTTCATTTTGAACATCAAAAAAGCGAATAGGCCGCTATCTTGTGGGTCCTTTAAACCATCTGCTTCCAGAAATAGACACACTCTGAACAATCCATGAACTCTATTTCTTTGAGAGACAAATAAAAGAAAACCCTGCTGTAAAGATGCAAGCTGCCACTCTACACATGATTCAGAGAGTGGCCTCTCTCTCCGAGGTCACATTTACTAGTCAATTAGTAAAGACAAAATCAAACAAAATGGCCACCTCCTTTATGAATTGAGCGTAAAGTTAATTTGTGCTACAATCACACGAAAAAAGTACAAACTACATACTGTAATTTCAAAAATGTTATGTCTAGTTAGTATAGCATTCCTTTGCCTTTCTTTTGTTGATAATCCAATTTGGACAGATGGTTGGAGGTTATACCTCCTTGAAGGACCCCAAATTGTACAACGCAACTGGTTTGTTTAAAGTGAAACATTCTAAAATGATTACTTCCTTTGCCTTCCTAAACAGGATACGCTCCACACGCATAACTGCCTCTCGATGGTCACTTGCTAGCTGGTAACAGACCAGTCCCCTCAGAGGCTCCTGGGGAATGCCTCTTTAACAAATGGTCCAAGACTGCTATGCATTTTGAAGCCCCAAATTCTGGAGATTTACTGCCCTCGTTAGCTGCCATTTGCTCCAGATGTATCTGCTGGACAAAGGACATTCCCCACAGCCACCTCCACCTTCTGATCGGCCATGCGTTGGGAGGAGATAACCAAATTCATCCCAAGGGGGTCAATGGCGCCTGGGTGGCTCAGTTAGTTAAGTGTCTGACTCGACTCCAGCTCAGGTCATGATCTCATGGTTTGTGGGTTTCAGCCCCATGTCAGGCTCTGCTCTGACAGCACAGAGCCTGCTTGGGATTCTCACTCTCCCTCTCACTCTACCCCTCCCATGTGCTCACTCTCTCTCTCACTCTCTCTCTCTCTCTCAAAATAAACAAATAAAAAAGAAGTGGGTCTAAAGGAGCAGTAGACCAGAGTCTCTCTCTCTCTCTCTACTTTAGCTCTACTTGCTGAAATCAACCACTTAAGGCCTGTCTTAGCTGTGACCACCTTCATGAATGCTTTCCCAAATATCCCTGACTAAATGCAAACTTTCCCTTCTCTTGATACCCCAAGTGTCGTAAATCCCTTCTAAGACACTTGTGACACGCCCCCTTGTAGAATGTGAGCATCTTTGCCTCACCCTACTTCTTGCTTGATTTAAATCCCTGATAGGCGGCCTCTGTGATGGCCTTCAATGATCCCCTGCATGGTAGTCACACGCTTGTGGCATCCCCTCCCCTTGAGGGTAGACTAGACCTGGTGACTCATATCTAACCACAAGATACAGCAAGAGGGACGGGATGTCCTTTTTAAGAGGAGCCTGGGATGTGAAAGGGCACGACTAGTCTTGGCTGTTCTCTTTTGCTCTCTCTCCCCCATGGAGGTCTCCGTCTGGGGAAGCAAAGCTGCCACGTCAGGAGGAGCCCCGTGGAGGGCAAACCCATAGCCCATACATACAAAGTAACCACACAACAGGGAACTGATGTCTCTGGCCAGCGACGGCCTCAGACCTGCTATCAGCACTTGGGTGAGCTTAGAAGTGGATCCACCTCCATTGAGCCTTCAGTTGAGACCGCAGCCCCAGACAACATGCCTTGACCATAGGCTTTGACAGGCCCTGAGGCAGAAGCATCCAGCTAAGCCACACCAGGATTCCTGACCCACAGAAACTGTGAGATAATGTTCATTGTTTTAAGATGCTAAGTTTAGGGCAATTTGTTACACAGTAATAGATAACTAATACAATTCTTTAAAAGCTAAAACAGTCTTCTACTCATCTATATGACCCTTGTAACACCTAGTCCAGAACCTTGCATACAAACAAAACCTAATTAAGTGTTTACTGAATTGAATGAATAGCACAGTATTTACCTCCTCAAGAAGTTTACAGTGTAGTGGGGGAACCAGACATTTAACAACCCACCACATAAATACATGTACACTAAAAACCACAACAAATTCTAGAAGAGAGGGGTGCATAGTGAGAGAAGGATGTAATCTGGGCAGGGAGCTGGGAACGGGGCATGGCGGGGGGGCACTCCCACAGATGTGGTGGCTGAGCTGAGACCTGAATGAAGTGTAAGGTCACTAGGCAAGGAGGAAGGGAAGGATATTTCAGTCAGAAGCACAGGTATGTGCAAAGGCCCTGGGGCGGATGTAAGCATGAAAGCAAGCCAGGCTGACTGGAGTGCAGGAGGAAAGAAGAAGGATGTGTGGCACAAGGCAAGGAGGGTCACAGAGGTGGGCAGGTGAGAACACACCAGCCTCACCAGGCCACATGAGTGGTTTTGATTCTTAATCAGTGCAACTGGGAACCACAGATGTATTTGAAATGCATGAGCACACGTGTACACGTGCAAGTGCAAGTGTGTGTGTAGAAGGGGTGACTTGATCAGATTTGCATTCCCGCAGATCACTCTGCCTGCTGTGAGAAGAATGGATTGCAGGGGAGTAAACATGAAAGAGCACACCTGTTAGTAGGTTATTACAACAGTCCAGAATATAATGATCATGATGAAAACAGGGAGAAAAAAGCATATTAGCGGGCTATTCAAGGATTAAAGCTAACAGGCCTTGGGGGCAACGTGGATATGGTGGGTGTGAGCCGTGACTCCTGCGTGTCCACCGTGCCCCTGTGGAAGGAGGGGTGTGGCTGGCTGAGTCTGAGGGTACTGCAGAAAACCGGGAGCTGAGCAAGGGCTTGGGGTCTTCTCCCAATGGGGGCATAGATGAGCTTTTAATCACCAACACTTTGGGCAATCTATTTTGCTGGCTCTTTCCTAAAGGGGCATTTTCATTATCTTCCTGGTTCTTCGCAATATTACAGACGGGAGAAATATTACAACATACCCGCTAGCCTCAGAATCTAGTTAACACACCCAGTAATGTACGAATTTCTGCCCATGAGGCCAATCCAACCAATGTCCCATGTACAACAAGAAAAAGAAATTCAATCATGACATGCAGGGTGGCCTCATCCCAGCTGCTCCATGAATAAGTAAGGCTGGTCTGCTGGAGACCATTAAATCACCTCTGTTTCATTTTAACAGTGATGGGAACATTTATTGAATGCTTCCTGTGTGCCAGGCATTCTGTGAGCCTCTGTGCAGACATGATCTCTAATCCCACAAGCAAGATATAGTATAACTTCTATAAATGAGGAAGCTCAAAAGAGGTAAGGTACCTTCCCAAGGTGAGGTGCTGGAGGCAGGATGCAAACGTAGTCTACTCGCCTCTGAAATCTATATTGCTCTGCTAACACCACCTCTTCCTTTCACTGGGATCTTTGGTTTGGGGCTACTTTACCCAGTTGGCCAGCTTATCTGTAAAGTCAATCAGCTTCGGTCGTTGAGAAAGCTGGAAACACCAGATCAATATTTTTTTCCACTTTCCTCCTGTTCTGTTACTGACAGACACCAATTAGGAATGGAACCCCTAATTAACCAAGCCCGCATCCCAGGAGCTGAGAACCTGGGCACCTGACATCGGCTGGATGCCACATGTCGTCCGTGGTGAGTAGGTGATGGTTAACAGGCCGGGCTCCTCCAAAGAGACAGAATGAACCAGGAGACTTCACATTTATTCGATTTACGGCAGGAAAATGCTGTGCCTTTTTAAAAGCATGCTTTTAAAACGTAGTGAGGTAGGAAAAACATCCGAGAAGAATTGGTCTCATGTGAATGTTTTATGATGAGCTTAAAATAACAAGGTTTCCGTGTGTGTAAGTATGGGAAAGGCAGCCTTCGGGGTAAACCACAGAGGTCTATACAGCAGAGAACCCTCAGGTGGTTCCTGAAGGTGCAAGAGAGAGACCCCAAAACACCATGCTTGGAGGAGGGGCAGCAGGTGGTCGCTGGTCCCACAAATTGCAAAGGTTTTAGCTACGTCTCTTCCCTTACAGGTTGGCAATCATTCCTGACTGTCACAGCCACGGTCCCTTGAAGGAACTACAGTTCACGTCAATCATAATGAGAAGACATGCGATTTACAAGCTTGAGGACACAGCACCTCCTGCCCCAGTCCGCTTGCCCAGCCTCCCCAAGTGTGCCGGATACACTGGGCAATACCAGATGCCCCCCCCAAGCCCAGTCTGGGGGGACCGCCACTCCCTGACATGTCCCTGCAGTTAACTCTCTGGAAATCAGAGAGGGCAGGGGATCACAGGACAGGGAAAGGGAGGTGTGGACTTAGCTGTCCTCCACGGGCCAGGCACTGGGCTGGGTGTAAGAAACAATATGGTGGCCACAAGTAGCAAGGGCCCTGCTCCCTAGAGGCTATATTCCATGAAGCTGCATGACCCTAGGCCTGTTAAGGTCTCTAAGCCTGCATCACCTCATCTGTAAGAGGTGGGTCATAAGAACCCTACATCACAAGGCTCCTGGGAGGAGGAAATGAGACAAATAGTAAACACAAAGCACAAAGAGCCACTGGTATCCGGTACTGTCACCATTTTTGTCATTTACTACTCTACCACCGTGTCCCAGGCCGGTCTAGTTGGAGCGGGCTGCTTGGATGCAGCTTTTCCCACATCTGTACCATTAGGAGTCTCTTAAAAATATTAATCTTATTTCTTCATTGTTCCCCCCAGGTACCCCACAACAACATCTTAAATGGTGTTGTGTATGTCACAGCATTAAGTACACACCATTTCCGTGCTCTGTTTGCCTAAAATATAAGCATGATTAGCATTAAAAACGTAAGGTGGAAGAAAAAAACAGGTAAAATGGACTTGATCAAAATTTTAAACATTGTACATCCCAGGACACCATCAAGAAAGTAACAAGACGACTCCGAGATTGAGAGCGTCTTTTTGAATCCTACGTCTGATAAAGAAGTCTTAAAGCTCAACAATTAAAAACAGTTTTAAGAATAGGCAAAGGATGTGCACAGACATTCCTCCAAAGAAGACAAATAGCCAATAAGTGCATAAAAAGATACCCACAATCGTTAGTCATCAGGAAAATGCAAATCAAAACTGCGGTGACAAACCACCCGACACCCACTCAAATGGCTATAATAAAAAGGACAGATGATAACAAGTGTTGACGAGGCCGCAGAAAAATTAGCGCCCTCGCACACGGCCAGTGGGAATGTAAAATGGCAGAGCCACTGTGGAAAAGTCTGGCAGTTCCTCAAAAAGTCACATCCAGAGTTACCATATGACCCAGCGGTTCTGCGATGAGGAATATCTCCAAGAACACTGAAAACACGTTCGTGCAAAAACCTGTGCACAGATGTCCGCGGCAATGCTAGTCATAACACAGCAGCCAAAAGTGGAACCGACACACATGTCCATCACTGAATGACTAAGGGACAAAATGTGGCATGTCTGTAACACAGAAGGTCATGACACACCGACGCGTGCTACAGCAAGGATGAGCCTTTGTGCTCAGTGGAGGAAGCCAGTCACAGAAGACCAGAGACCAGACGATTCCATTTATATAAAGTATCCAGAATCAGCAAATCCGTAGCAACAGAAAGTAGATTCATGGTTGCCACACACGTGGCGAGGGAGACGTGGATGGGAAGGGATGCTGGTGGACACAGGGTTTCCTTTCGGGGTGATGGAAATGTTTTGGAACCAGGACGTGGTGACCACTGCACGACCTTGTGAATAGACTACAAAAATGTGCATTTTAAAGTGGTGAAATTAGGAGGAACTTGACGGAGGAACAAGGGGGAGAAGAAGGGGGGAAATGGTGGGGGAAAGGGAGAGAGGCAAACCATGAGAGACTCTTGAATGCTGACAAAAACTGAGGACTGATGGATGTGGGGGGGAGGGGGGGTGGGCATGGAGGAGGACACTTGTGGGGATGAGCACTGGGTGTTATGTGGAAACTAATTTGACAATAAACTATTTGTAAAAAAAAAAATAAAAAAAATAAAAAAAAAAGTGGTGAAATTTATGGCATGTGGATTATATCTCAATTGAAAAAAAAAACCAACAGCAAGAGAGCTGAGTGAATATAATTCCACCCAAAAACATTTGACATGGCGGAAAAGCCAAGATGTATCTGGATTCTGGGGCTGTCGCCTGACTAACTGTGTGACCCTGACGGATTTTCTGAATCTCTCCATTTGGTGGGGTCTTCATCTGTAAAAGGGAATTGGATCACTACCTGGTCATAAAGATCAAATGGATAATGACCGTGAAGTGATTAGCACATTGCCCCACAGTCCAGTTTGCGTGCGTCTTGGCTATTTTGATCAGCTCCCTGATGGAACAAAGAGGAGGCCAGTGCCCCGTTCTGAAGGAGAAGCCCTCTCCAGTCTGAACCTCCCCTGGGATCCCCCGTCTCTCACCTCAGGGGTCAGCGCGTTGTTGTCCGAGGTCTGGCTGGACAGCAGGATGTGTGTGAACCCCTCTTCCTTCCGCACGACAATGTCCCGGAACCGGCAGTTGCTTTCATTCTGGCGGACGCTGTACCTGAGCCTCTTGTCAAAGACATAGTCCTTCTCTGCTTCCAGCTTCCTCTTCACGGGGCTGTGCAGGTTTAGTCCCCCATTGGTCAGAGCAGAGCCTTCCAAAATCAGACAAATAAAGTGAGAAACCAATAGAGGAGCAATCACACCAGAGCATGATCACAGAACGTTCAGATTTTCACCGAAAGGGCTGGATGTGGCTGGAACCCCCCAGGCACCCTCCTCTGTTCCTGGGTGGAGAAAGGCCCAGGGCTTAACTGCCACAGCTCCACACCTGAACGAAGACAGAGAGGGCTCTCTGCAGAGGGCCCCATGTGATCTTTGATACTCCGTGAGCCTCAGCTTCTGTTCGGATGCCTTCAGCAACAAGGAACCCCCTGCTTTGAAATCTGACGGCCACAAAACAAGCCAAACAAACTGCAGTTTTATTCATAATTACCAAACACTGGAAGCAACCAATATGTCTTTCAATTAGGTGAATGGATAAACAAATCGGCACATTTGTATGAGGGAATATTCCTTAGCAATAAAAGGAAAATTAGTTAGCAAGCCATGAAAAAACACAAATGAATCTTAAACACAGATTGCTAAGTGAGAGAGGCCAGTGTGAAGGGTTGTGCACTGCATGATTCCAACTACATGACATTCTAGAAAAGACAAAACTGGAGAGAATCGGGCAAGAGATCTGTGGTTACCAGGATCCAGTAGAATCAGAGCAGGTGGGAGAGTAAAGCACAGGGGATTTCTGAGGGCGGAGAAGCTATTCTACAGGATACCCTGACGGTGAATTAGGAACACGAAGCACCTGTCAAAACCCAAGGAATTTTGCAGCATGACAGTTGAGCTTAAAGTACGCATTTGAAATACATACATTTACGAGACTGGCGGGATCTGAGGACGGAATGCAGAAATGTGATCGAAGTATCTAACTGTATGACAAATGTATGAAAGAAACAACCCGGGGCGCCTGAGTGGCCCAGTCAGTCGGGCATCCGACCTCGGCTCAGGTCATGATCTCGCCGTCTGTGGGTTCGAGCCCCGCGTCGGGCTCTGTGCTGACAGCTAAGAGCCTGGAACCTGCTTCAGATTCTGTGTCTCCCTCTTTCTCTGCCCCTCCCCTGCTCATGCTATCAAATAAATAAACATTTTTAAAAAGAAAAAGAAAAAAGAAACAACCTCACTGAAGGCTCAGCACCTCAGAAGCTCTAGGAATGACTGAAGTGTGTAAAAACTAAAGGCAAAACAGCCTGTTAGAGAAATGCTAAGCTGCAGGAGGTGAGCAGGTGAGCCCATTCCCAGGGAGGCAGGCGAGGCTTCAGAATTCCAATACCGTCATCCAGGCGTGCTGGAACTGGACAATTCAGTACATGGATGGCAGATGGTAGGAACCACACTTCTGACCGCTGGAGTGTGCGGTTACAGATAGGTGAGGGGAGGGGGCTAGAATGATCCATGGGCCGGTGGATTCAGAGCAGAAGGCATCAGTATGAACTCACACTCAGCTTAATACAGATACAGACAGTTACACTCGTAGTTACAGGTATGTGTGCTTGCACAGAGTAGTACACACGCATGTATGACCTTGCTCTGTCAGTGGAAAAGGCCCATAACCAATGACATCCCAAGCAGTGGGCACACTTAGGCCCCAGATGTTGTCTCCGATACCATTCTCAATAGAAGGGACTCCCTGGAGAAATGGCTGACTCTAGGCCTGGGGCAGGAAACACACGAGATAAGCTGGTAGTGGCCGAGGAAGTAGCAAAAAATAAAAAAGAGTAAAAGAATAACCTCCCCAATGATGAGGCATGTCAAAAGGACACAGGGAGCCGACTGAAGGAGCTCCCAATGGCCACAGATGCACCAACTTGAACCACATAACAAAGTATTGCATTCTAACTGAATATCAATATCCAGGAGTCCATACTGCTGTCAATAAATCATTAAATTAGTAAATAAATGGGAGAGAGGAGGTGAATCTCCCATACACAAGAATTCCAGTTTATGTAAACTCTCTGCCCACAGGGAGGGGGAGCCTAAAGGCCCACTCTCTAAGTGTGGGCTGTGCCCAGTGACTTCCTTCCACATGGCACAGTGTGAAAAGTTTGGGGACGGGAGTAGTAGCTGGAGAGTGGAGACACCTGACTGGGGCAGATGGAGAAGTCAAACCCCTCCCCGCCAGGTGACAAAGACCAATGTCAACAGTGAAGAGTCACAGTGATGGCGTGTGCCCGTATGGTGTGTGTGGTCTCCCTCCCCAAACCTATGACCCCGGTCTAGGCGGGAGTAAAAGTTTATGCAAATCTGAATTGAGGGGTGCTCTACAAAATAATCAGTATGCTTCAAAACCATTGAGGTCATCAAAAACCAGAATGTCAGAGAAACTGTCACAGCCCAGAGGAACCCAAGGAGACACGACAATCCCTAGATGGGTTTCTGGAACAGACATTAAGCAAAAACTAAGGAAACCTGAATAAAGTGTGGACTTTGGTTAATAACGATGCTCTATTCCTGGTTCATCGCTGTAGCAAAGGCACCACACTAATGTAAGGTGTTAGGAGGAAGCAGAGTGTGGTGTATACAGGAGCTCTCTGTACCATTGTCCCAAAAGTGCTGTAAATCTAAAGTTGTTTTAAAAGTGAAGCTTATTTTATCTTAAAATTAAGTTAATAATAATAAATTTTTAAAATGTCATTACTACCCAAAGCAATCTACACATTCAATGTAATTCCAATCAAAATTGCACCAGCATACTTCTCAAAACTAGAACAAACTATCCTAAAATTTGTAATAGAACCACAAAAGACCCCAAATAGCCAAAGTAATATTGAAGAATAAAACCAAAACGGGAGGTATCACCATCCCAGACTTTAGCCTCCACTACAAAGCTGTCATCATCAAGACAGTATGGTATTGTCACAAAAACAGACACATAGACCAATGGAATAGAATTGAGAACTCAGAGCTGGACCGAAAGGTATACAGCCAACTAATCTTTGACAAAGCAGGAAAGAACCTCTAATGGAAAAAAGACAGCCTCTTTAACAGATGGTGTTGGGAGAACTGGACAGCAACGTGCAGAAGAATGAAACTAGATCATTTTCTCACACCATGCACAAAAATCAATTCAAAATGGATAAAGGACCTGAACATGAGACAGGAAACCATCAAAACCCTAGAGGAGAAAGCAGGAAACAACCTCCTTGACCTCCACCGCAGCAACTTCTTACTTGACACATCCCCAAAACCAAGGGAATCAAGAGCAAAAATAAATATTTGGGACCTCATCAAGATTAAAAGCTTCTGCACAGCCAAGGAAACAACCCAGAAAACTAATAGGCAACCAACGGAATGGGAAAAGATAGTTGCAAATGACATATCAGATAAAGGGTTAATATCCAGAATCTATAAGGAACTCACCAAACTCCACGCCCAAAAAACAAACAACTCAGTGAAGAAATGGGCAGAAGATAGGAACAGACACTTCTCCAAAGAGGACATCCAGATGGCCAACAGACACACGAAACGATGCTCAGCATCTCTCCTCATCAGGGAAATACAAATCAAAACCACACTGAGATACCACCTCACACCAGTCAGAGTGGCTAAAATGAGCAAATCAGAGAACTCTAGATGCTGGCGAGGATGTGGAGAAACGGGCACCCTCCTACACTGTTGGTGGGAATGCAAACTGGTACAGCCCCTCTGGAAAACAGTGTGGAAGTTCCTCAAAAAATGAACAATAGAACTCCCCTATGACCCAGCAATAGCACTGCTAGGAATTCACCCAAGGGATACAGGAGTGCTGATGCACAGTGGCAGATGTACCCCAATGTTCATAGCAGCACTCTCAACAATAGCCAAAACATGGAAAGAGCCTAAGTGCCCATCAACAGATGAATGGATCAAGAAGATGCGGTTGATCTATACGATGGAATACTCCATGGCAATGAGAAAGAATAAAATCTGGCCATGTGTCGCAGCATGGATGGACTTTGAGGGTGTTATGCTGAGTGAAATTAAGTCAGGCAGAAAAGGGCAAATATCATATGTTTGCACATATAGGAGGATTAGGAGGAACTTAACAGAGGACCATGGGAGGGAAGAAGAAGGGGGGAAATGGTGGGGGAGAGGGAGAGAGGAAAACCATGAGAGACTCTTGAATGCTGACAAAAACTGAGGACTGATGGATGTGGGGGGAGGGGGGATGGGCATGGAGGAGGGCCCTTGTGGGGATGAGCACTGGGTGTTATATGGAAACCAACTTGACAATAAACTATTTGTAAAAATAAATAAATAAATAAATAAATAAATAATAAAAGCAATAAAGTATTTTAAAAAATAAATAAATAAAATAAAACCCCACAAAACAGCTCTCAGGAGATTTTGACAGGCAAGCAGGTTTGAGAACCCGGGCCAGTGGCTCTTACATTGACCACGCATCAGGATCACCTGAAGAGCTGTTAAAAATCCAACTGCTGGGCCGCCTGGGTGGCTCAGTCCGGTTAAGCATCTGACTTCGGCTCAGGTCATGATCTCACCATTCTCGAGGTTGAGCCCCACGTCAGGCTGTGCACTGACAGCTCAGAGTCTGGAGCCTGTTTCAGATTCTGTGTCTCCCTCTCTGTCTCTGCCCCTCCCCCACTCATGTTCTGTCTCTGGCGTGAAAATGAATAAACATTTAAAAAGTTAAAAAAAGGGGCGCCTGGGTGGCTTAGTCAGTTAAGCGTCCAACTTTCGCTTAGGTCATGATCTCGCGGTTCATGGGTTCGAGACCCACGTCAGGCTCTGTGCTGACTGCCAGCTCAGAGCCTGGAGCCTGTTTCGGATTATGTGACTCCCTCTCTCTATGACCCTCCCCTGCTCACGCTGTCTCTCTCTCCTAGAAATAAATAAAACATTAAAAAAAAAAAAACAAATAAAAATAAAAAGTTAAAAAAAGGGGGCACCTGGGTGGCTCAGTCAGTTGAGCGTCTGACTTCAGCTCAGGTCATGATCTCATAGTTTGTGGGTTTGAGCCCCACATCAGGTTCTGTGCAGACAGCTAAGAGCCTGGAGCTATTTCAGATTCTGTGCCTTCCTCTCTCTCTTCTCCTCCCCCACTCATGCTCTGTCTCTCTCTGTCTAAAAAATAAACTATAAAAATTAAAAAAAAAAAGTTAAAAAAAACCCACCTGCTGGGCCCCCCCAAACTGCTACCACTGCTTCAGCACCCGGGCGTTGAAAACCAGGGTCCAGGCAACCCAGGGGGTCGTCCATTGCCAGGCTCCCCGGCGTTGAGTGAGCCCCATGCGTGAATGCTGGTGAAGGTCTGCAAATCTTGAGTGTCACCATTCTTGCTCAGGGTGGTGGGTGACCGCCCCCCTCGGGATGGAGCTGCAGTGACGTAGGAGGAGGGGTACAAGGAAACACACGGAGGGTCTGACTACGTGTGAACCATTGTCGAACCTTTTCTGGCTGAGATGCTGGAACCCAACCTGAAGCTGGCCCCCAGGCTCGGAGAAGGACGGCATGAACAGGGTGACCATGCCCTGCTGCTGATGCTCCAAGAGCGGGTTATAAGTACAAGGAGAGAATGTATTTGGGGCACCTGGGTGGCTCAGTAGGGTTAGCATCCAACCCTTGGTTTTGGCTCAGGTCATGGCCTCACAATTTCATGAGTTTGAGCCCTGTGTCGGGCTCTGTGCTGAAAGGGCAGAGGCTGCTTAGGATTCTCTCTCTTTCCCTCTCTCTCTGCCCCTTCCCCCACTCGCACTGTCTCTGTCCCTGTCAAAACAAATAAATAAACTTTAAAAAATTGTTTTAAGAAAATAAATAAAATTTTTAAAAAAAGAGAGAATATATTCAAAGGACCCAGGACATAATAAGCAATGAAGAAATGGTGGCTCTACCTTGCTTTATAATCATTGTCACCCCACTCAGCACAAAAGTACCGGTAATGTCCTCTGCGTGAACTCGGTCTCTCTAATACTATAAGTGTCTTCAGGCAGGGCTCCGTCACACACACCCCAGCCCGGTACCTGTGCACCAAAATGTCCCCGGCCCCAGGAGCCTTGGGTCGCCCTGGGGGCAGTCGCATCCTTACTTAGGTGGGTCTTGGAATCTCAAGAACAAGGCCAAGGCAGGAGCAGAAGCGGCTCCCCGGACCCCTCCTCCGTGTGCTGGGTCCCCAGCCAGGGGAGCGGCGGGCCACAAAGGGGCCCAGAGGCAGCAGGGCCCATGTTGTCCGACAGCCTCCTCAATTTGTACTTTTCTGGTACTGGAGGCAATCGGGCTTCATCAAGTCCCCGGATGCAGCTGAAATGATTCCGTGAACTCCAGAAAGTAAACGCGAGCATTTAATTAAAAGGCTGGTGTAGAGGGAGCTGTGTCTTCAAGGCTAACCTCAAAGCCTTCAGCTCCTCGCCAGGGCTTCCTAATTGGAACTGGCCCCGGTTTCTGTGCAGCCCAGGCAGCCCCGTGCCACAGCCCTGCCGGCGGACTTCAGTGCGTCGCAGAAGCTGCGCTCGGGGGACACTGGTTCCCGCCGGTGACAAGTCAGAAGCCTGGGCCCTTGCACGTCAGCGCCTTCCCGGGCTGGGAGAGGCTTGACCAAAATCCTCCTGTCCTGCAAGCAGGTCAAGGTGCTAATTTACAAATCTATTAGAGAGGAGGACTCGAGGCTTACCTTTTGTGAGCAGCTCTCCGTGTGGTCTAGCATTTCTGAGCAGCCCAGAGTTTCTGAGCAGCCCGAGGAAAACTGCCATTCTTTGCTTTGCAGGTGAGGAGAAGTGAATAAACTTTGCTGGAACCCACAGAGGTTTTTCAGGGTAGAGCCAGGATTGGAGCCCAGCTCTCCCCCATTGTATTTATTCATCCGAAATCTAATTATTTCTCACCTCCTATGGGCCAGCAGCACGCTGGATGAGGAGGATGCAGCAAAAATCAGAGACATAAGGTCCCTGCCCTCACAGAGTTAGCTTCGGGTCCAGGAAATGAAAAGCAAACAAGCAAACTATCGCTTAAATAAAATAATGACAGATGAGAAAATACAGGATGACAAGCTGGAGATAATAGGGGTGGGGGCGTCTCTGGGAATTCAAAACCCTTGATCTTCCTGCAGGAGCACAGGAAAAATGAGCCCCCAAAAGACCATCTGACCAAATAAACCATAAAACCATCTGAGGAAAAGAGATGTGTTTATTCTCTATCAGGACCCTGGGCTCGGACCTCTGATGGTGACTTCGAACGTGCACCTTTTCTGGGCCACAAAAAGGAGAAGACCTGGAGGAAAACCGGGTCCCTCTATGGCTCGTCACCCGAAACACGAACTCACAGGCTAATGTCCCAGTTTTTAGTTCCTTGCCTTCCCTCCCGAGTCCCAGCCAGCCAGGGGCGCGGATCCCCGGTGTCCGCGCGGCTCTTTCAGGGGCCCCAGCCGCCCGGGAGTTACAATGGCGGCAGGCACGCCACCACTCTGCAGTCCAGCCGCCGGGAGCAGCACAAAGAAGCAGTTTGTGTGCTCAGCCCCCCCAGGACCAGTTGGCGCGAGGGGACCTGGCGTGCAGGGAGAAGCCACCGGTTGGGCATTTTCTACCAATGTTCTGTGCTGTGGGGAGGGGACGTGCCAGGTAATCATTAGCCACCCGAGTCTTCTTCTTTAAAATGTCTGCTTAACAGCACTCTCCACAATAGCTAAAACATGGAAAGAGCCTAAGTGTCCATCAACAGATGAATGGATCAAGAAGATGTGGTTTATCTATACCATGGAATACT